>NC_087210.1:67991607-67996607 GCF_015104395.2 Macrobrachium nipponense
TATATATACTATATATATATATTATATATCAAAGGTATAAGCCACGAAGGAAAAATAAACAACGGAGTTTCTGCAAAATCTTTCGACTATAACGTCCTTTACTCAGCTGAGTAAAGGATGTTGCAGTCGAAAGATCTTGCAGAAAATCCGTTGTTTATTTTTCCTTCGTGGCTTATTCCTTTATATATTACATATATATATATTATATATATAGTATATATATATATATATATATATATATATGATATATGTATATCCAAAACAGCGGTGGCCACAGCCGGATATACATCAATGACGAGGAGGAAGTAGACTCAGCTGAGTAAAGGATGTCGCAGTCGAAAGATTTTTATTTATGGATTTATCACGTTCCAAACTTTCGTGATTCAGTTATACATGCATATATATATATATATATATATATATATATATATATATATTATATATAATATATATATATATACATATATATATACATATATGTATATATGTATATTTTTTCCTTCGTGGCTTATACCTTTATATATATATATATATATATATATATATATATATATATATATCTATATATATATATATATATACATATATATACGCATATTAATTCTCAGATTTGTAATGTATTTTATCCTTTTCAGTCTGTATACCTACTGTTCCAATACCTTCTTTGTTTTCTCCTTTCCGTCTGTAACCCTGAGCCTCCCTCGTTATCCTTCCTTCTAATATCTCATTTCACGACCAACACATCGGTCTAGCTAGGTGACCTCGATGTCAAAACAAGCGACAAGAAGAAGAAGAAACAGAAGAAGAAGAAGAAGCAAAAAGTGGCGGGAAGAACCGTAAAATTGGCGGGAAGAAGCAAGAAACGGCGACAGTGTAAATTCACGAACGATAAACCTCCTCCCACTTCTTGCTGTCTTTTCCAAAAATAGACTCTAAGAGGTACGAAATTAAATCATCCCGAATTATCGCCTTGCCTTTTGCAATCTGTGATTAAAATCCCGAAATCGTTCGGTCTTTGAGTACCTATTCCTTTGTTCACGTACGAGATCCGTTATCATTTTTTCCCGCATTGGGAAATTTCTAACCTGTTCTTATATACAATTCGATGATTACTTCGGGCAGGCAGGTAGGTTAGAAGGACTTCTACGTGATTGTCCGCTGACCGCGCCCATCGCTTTTTTTTTCCTTTCTCAAGGAGTGGATTACTCGAGTTACCCTGGAGTAATTAACTGGAGTAACTAATTTTGCTTTTAAATGACAGGCTTGGATCAACACGGGCTTTAATCTAAATGCAGTATTTCATTTTGAAATATTCATTTACCAACCGCTAACCGATGCCCAAAAAAATGCAAAAACGTCGTATTTAACTCTCGTAGGTTAAAATGATTCGTTTGCACCTGACAAGAAAAGTCCTTCAGTTAATAACTGTGATATTTACACAAAACATATATATTCATTATTACTGGTTGACAGGCAAAACTTGGAAAACCCAGTAAATAATAAGCAAGTACATGTATTTTTGTAGACGTAGACGCGCAAATGTATACTAGCACGTTTGAATATGCATAGGATATGTTTTCAGTTATAGGAAGGTACACACACACATGTATTTGTATTTATATATATATATATTATATATATTATATATATATATATATATATATATATATATATATACATATATATATACACATACATGTGTGTGTACCTTCCTATAACTGAAAACATAATGTTGCATTATATATATATATTATATATATATATATATATATATATATATAATGCAACAAATGCTTTACTACTAAATATGTCATTACTGCAGAGGCTCTAATAGATTCCAGTCTATCACAATTAAAACATAGGTAAAACATCGTACTGAATACATCGTTTACAATCCTATCCATTCATTATTTTCCAAGGATTAAGCAACAACCTTAATGTATCAGTGTGAACGGTCCTCCACCGATCACACATGCATCACTCACACTTCATCAGTATCTTGTTTAGGACATAAATGAATATTATAGCTCCCCTTCATATCAACAGCCACTTGGAAAAATACTTCCACGTTATTTACGGACACGACGAATGCGAGAAAAATCATACGGCGTGACGAGCTCGGACCAAAAGAGGGTCGGAAAGCTTACAAATAAATGATTTTGAACCTTGAAAGGAAGTTTGGATCTCCCGATAAGGCATTGAATCCTATCAAATTGGACGGATGGCAGGATTTAAGACGCTCTAATCCGAAACGCATGATCCACTAAGGGGATTTACGTATAATTTCGGTGGATTAACTTCGCGAGTGGAAAATACGCTTCATGAAATATTAATGTGAGATTCTGCCATCCACTTTTTAGTGTATTTTGCTCTCTCTCTCTCTCTCTCTCTCTCTCTCTCCTCTCTCTCTCTCTCTCTCTCTCTCTCTCTCACTGAATAATTAATTATTAGAACTTCAGGTCTCAGATGTAGTTCTCAGATGTAATTTATTGCAGATATGCACAAAGTAATAATTCTGAAGCCTATTTCGCTTGAAGTCAATATTCCATCATAAAATATTGACCTTGAAAGAGTGGCAATCAAGTATGCAAATGATCGTAAAGCTGAGTTTTAGTAAAACAACGACTACTGATACAAAGATGACATAAGTACCTCAATTCTGTGATTCATTTCAAGTTGATAACAATGAAATTATGGATAGTGCATTTCAATATCTGAGAATCTTGTTTTTTTTTGTAAGAATTTAGTTATTATTTAACTTAACATTCCCTTCAAACTAGGTACTGTTCAGAAGGATCAAGTTATTTACCATTTTTGGAATGTTAATATTTTATCTGGATATCAGAAACTTTCCGTGATATTAATCCTTTATAAATAACTCCACCAATGGAGGACTAACATGCCTTAAGAAATATGAAAAGGACCCTCATATTGAAACTATAATTATTAGTAAAGCATCCGTGTCTGCTCCCTTCAGGAATTTCCAGTTCCACAGATATCAGAATGGCCTCTTGATTAATTCATTCACGCTATTTGTAGCCTTACATGGAATTCTAAGATTTATAAATAATTATTGCTGCAGGTGTATGACAAAGGTCTTTTTAGGTCTCCATGGTTAGGTCTATCCAGTAAAAGGTAACAATTTTCACGTGGGCATTAAAACCAAGTAAATGTTACCTTTTTAATGAAATAACAATCCACAAGAGCCAAAAATGACGAATATTTATGTATAAAAAAACAAGAAAGGTTAAACGCAGAAGTTTCATAACCTCAATTGTACTGCAGGTAACAAGGTGAAAATTTAAAGCCCTATTCATAAGGAAACTGCCTTATGATGAGCATGATAATTTGATCGACTGATCTTTGACCAATGGCCTCTGTCCCCATAAAGTATACATCAAAATCCTGTAGGTAAGTTCGTTTTCAAAACAGCAAATGAATAAAACCAAAACACTTCAACAAAACATTCCCCTAAATATCTCTTTCTTAACCCCACTAGCAACGAAACAAAATCCTCCATGCGGAAATAACTGGAGATTCTCCAGAATGCTTCCTAGGTATACCAGACACGCCCATCGCCAGCCTCTATATCCAACGGAAAAGACCCGACCTAACTTCTTCCTTACCTCGAAAGACACCACTCTCCTATGGAACGGCCCTTCCTCGCCCGTCCCGAGAAAAGGCCCCACCCAAGAGTCACGTTTGTTGTAATAGGCCGAGTATCCAATTCCACAGCTGCTCATCCAAGGTCGTTACGTAATCCTATAATGCTTTTATGAACGTCGTAAAACTACAGTTTTCAGCGTCGTTTGTCAGTGATTCAAATTTACTGCCATTCGGAACTCCTTTGACTCCCCGCCGAATGAACATTATAAGGCTTTCAAGTGATTGGCTGTTCTCTAACATGTTTTACTTTCACTTAAAATAGCACTGTAATACATAAGCTGTATACACGCATGCATGTATATTACTTACTATTCTCCTTTTGCTTCAGGAAGATATATTCCATAGGCATTCTGTGACAATATTGCGCAATCATAACCGCCCCTACTCTCTCTCTCTCAGCAAATCTGTCTGAAGCTATAATGCCGAAGGAAGGAACCAGGAAATGAATCTGTGTATCGTAGGATCCCAGGCTTCCATCAACGAAACGAGATGAAATTTTGAGCAACGGCCATAAAGTCACGCAATAAATAAGCCAAGGCCGAACACGAGCAAAGAGATGCCTACCCGCGGCCTCTGAGGAGGAAAAGTCCTCATGGAGGAACTGACCTTGAACCGACCATGTTCAGCGATGTTCCACTTCTTCCTTGGAAAGTCAACAGAACAAATAAACAAACCGGAGGTCCCGCTTTCATTTCATTTCGTTCACGCCATCGTTTCCCTGGCATGGATATCAATAATAATAATGATAAGATCATTTTTCATATCCATAGACTTACCATTCACTTTCATATCACAGAATGACTTACGGGCCGCTCTACGAGCAAGAGCCCGTGCTGGCATGACGTCTGCTTGATCAAAAACAGCAGCAGCATGTAACACATAACAGAGATCTGCTCAAGGATTCCTTTGAAATATTCAGGAAGACTTGTGGCTAATTGATTAAGGAGACGTGACAATCGTATACAAGTACGATGTATTGGCATTTAGCCTTGGTACTCTTGAGCATTAACCCTTTTGAATACAGTCATCCCACTCCCATCTATAAATGTGATATCAGGTAAAGTTTTTGTTGTATGCCAGCCACATACCCAGCTAGTCGTTTCACACTAGTGAATACATTTACATACATACCTACATACATATACTGTATGTGTATATATAATTATACATACACATATATTCTGTAGATATGTATGAAAATATTAATATTGCTCAAGCAATGGCGTTCATCCACTAACTAGAGAAACGGTCCAATGTAGATATATATATATATATATATATATATATATATATATATATATATATATATATATACGTAAGTCATATCACATTTC
>NC_087210.1:68006607-68014788 GCF_015104395.2 Macrobrachium nipponense
TAAACGCAATACATCCATAGCACACTCATCATTACCTCGCCATCAGTACTTCCTTTGTTCTCATGATCATTATGAAATTTGTCCATTAAACACTTGAATCATACACCCTTTCATTGTTTAAACCCTCATTGCTCTTTTGCTGTCAGTCCCTACGTTATCTGCCTTACTTTTTCTGTAAAAAAAAAATATTAAAACTGTTTTGCTCGTGTTACTTTTTTTTTTTTTTCAATCGAAAATTCTTAAGAACAGTCAGCCGAATATAACCCTACGAAGTTTCCAAATGGAAATCAGCCTGCAAAGAGAGACAAGATATTAGAGAAGGTGACGAATAAATAAATATGGGGGAATACAAAATAAACCCGATACACCTGAGAGCAGAAATGAATTTGCTCCTAGCTAAAATCTTTGGAGATCAGAAGATCCCACAACTGCACTAGACAAATTATTTTAGTTGTAGCCAAGACAGAACTCTTAGCAAACTTACCTATTCCCCAGTGAAAGTAACAATTATTTATATCCCTTGGTAATTTTCCCCTCTTTCACATATACCTTACACACACTGGGATGTTGCCTAGTTTCTTAATCGCCAGCACTCTGCAGAAAAGCAAAGTGAGGAAAGGTATAACTACCACAGAAAGAAAATAAAAAGTTCGTGAAAGAAGGAATATCACAAGACACAAGAGGCACTGGTGTGGGAGAATTTTCAGGCCATGGAGAAATATCCATGTGTTTTTGGTTAGGTTATAAAATGAATCATATTTTATCAACATATATTTGCAAAATACGTTCCTTCAAATTAGAAAAATATCGTAGACGGGCAATAAACTGTATCTCGAACTTTTACCACATTTTCGAATACGATACTACCTGGTGCCAGAGATACAGCATTAAATATTGTGTCAATTAATTTGTATACCCGTACATATACATCGTCATGGACTCTGAATCGTTGAAAAAATGAGGCAAAATTAATTAACTTTTCTGATTTGCCACTTCCATATTTTCTTCCAGACAGCAAGAAACAAGGACAGGATGAGGTTGTTAGAGGGCAAGCCTTCCTTACTCGTGCATGCCATTCACAACCATTAAAGGAAATGCTACTATCTCTTGTGAAAAGGGAGGTTGTACTATAATATGGTGTGTTACTGTTTCCACTAGAGATCATTCAGACATTCAACGTCTGGCCTTCGGGATCAGGTGAAGAATGGAGCGCCCGTTTGGAAGAACGGGATTTGGAAAATTAGAATTCAATAATACGACCTTTGTGTAAGAAACATTACTCTTATTGCTAGAACTCTCCGGAAATGACAGGAATACTGGCTAGTAAGACAAAATGGCAAACGCAGAAAAATTTAACATTTACCGAAATTCCAAAAGTTTATCAAGGACCACATTTTTACATTTTTTTTTTTTTTTTTTATTTGTTCAAACACTTAGAGAAATTACACGATCGGAATTTATGAAAATAATGCGCTAATGTCCAACATTACGGAATGATGGAATTAAGGACGTGTGGTGAAGTGAAATGACAAAGAATCAAGGCTAGAAATTGGCGTCTTGCCCTTGTTACTGCCACGTCCTTGAAAGACTTATAGTTTCGTACAAATGAAGAAGGACTATGCACGCCAGCAGAGGATAACTCAATGGCAATGTGTCACTTCGGTAGCCAACTGTAATGGCAAAGAGCGTGATTTGGAGCACTGAAAATCTCTCTCTCTCTCTCTCTCTCTCTCTGAAAATCTCTTGAAAAAGTCTATTTCCAAATATTATTATTATTATTATTATTATTATTATTATTATTATTATTATTATTATTATTATTATTATTATTACTAATGATGAATATACATCACCTCGCTATGTTGTACCATAAACAACCTTCATAGACCAATGTCCTTAAACCTAAGATATCTTAGGCAATGAGATGAGGATTAAATGAAATTACATCAACTAAATAAAAAGAATTCAGTATATATTGTTACTAATCAAAAGTGCCAATAAATAAAACTGAGTATATGAAAGAAAGAGATATATAAACAACAAACTGAAACTCATGCATAAAAAAAAAAAAAAACAGAATAGTACGCTTTTGTGTACCTTCAAACCACTGAACTCCAACCGAAGACTGTGGAAAGCCAAGGTCTAGATACGCCTGAGATAACAAATGGCGAGACAGATAAACCAGTCAGTCAGGGAGGACCAAGTCGAAAGAAATGGGCCGTTGAGAGCATCCAGTCACTTAAGTGAACTGTTTAAACCCCGGCCAACAAACACTTGTGAAAGTTGTTTAGTCCGTCATTTGACTCAGAAATTAAAATTAAAATGAATAAAAATGCAAATACTTAAGACGAAAAGCACTTAAATATTAAATAAAAAATAAAAAATATAGAAATATGAAACAAAAAAAAACTATACTTAGTATAAAGAACCATGATAATACAGGCTAAAGTAAACTAAAGTTATAGTACATTTAGTAACTAAGTAAAATAGGTGTCTTTCTGCGAGTACATGAAATAACACAATTTCCGCTATACTCTTACGGTAAGACTGATATGAAGAAATATATTATATCCTTATCTAGCCCAGGCTTGATGGAAACGAAACAAAAAGGTCAAACTAAAAACAGCTGGGTTTCAACCCTGAAAGGGAAAACACCAACTCCAGAAAAAGGAAAGACTATAGGAATCAAGAAAAACCGTACCAGCAAAGACACCGTCCAGCTAAGAATCCAAGGACTTTGATTTAAACAGAGCAAATATGAGAAGTGGTGTCCTTGCGGGTATAACGAGGCCGCCTGTGAGAATGAAGGCCTTTTTTCTTCTGCACTTGTTTGTTTCTTGGTTCAATCCGCTGATACAGTTTTTTAATAATCTTTAAATTCATTCAATGAACGGGTTCCAATATACAAAATAAAAAAAAACAGTATTTTTTTCCTTACTAAATGCTCTTTATTCTTCATTATTGGTTAATGTAACTTCTGCATGTAATCCAAGTTTTTGGAGTGTTGGTATGATAACTATAATAATACAAGGCCACTACAAAAATTTACATACCTAAAGTACTTTTTGCCATGCACTGATTGCTGATACTCTTAGCACTACTATCTTGTTAATATGGTAGAATCATTTGTTGTCATTTATAGGCCTTTTCTTCCGTTAAGCAGTTTTTTTTATATGCGTTACGTTATGTGATGCATTTAATCTTATCATCTTACAAATCTTATCAGTTAGAATATTGTCCCCATGGATAACAGCCAAATCACGTGGTTTCTGCTACTGAAATCAATATTTGGCATGCGCCTAATCTGATAACAAAAATAACCTATATGGGAAATTCCTTTTTTTTTTTTTTTTTTTTTTTTTTTTTTTTTTACTTGAGCCACACGATATAATTTAACTGGAAAGAGGAGCATTTACGGAAGAAAGGGGCAGTTCATCTCAGCATCTTTCCAACGCCCTTTTCCTTCCTAATCAAAGACCGCACCTATGGCAAGGTGAGGAATAATTAAAGCTTCACCTTTGTCACCAATATTGGCTATTTTTCAAAAAGTCTGGCGGCGGGATGTTATATGGCATCAAAAAGTGTTTGTTTGATCCCCCATTCATGGGTATATGACTTTTACTTTAACATCACGAAAAAATTAAAGAAAATCGCAGCCCTTTCACAGAATTGAGCTGAAGATGATAAAAAGTAAGATAGATAAAAGTATAAGTACAAGTTTCCACGAAGTTACGCTCCATCAAATTCAATGTAATAATAACAAACCAAAGGATGGAAGGAGAGCTTCTAGAACTCATTAGATAACAAAAACCACATACCATAGCGAGTCGCATGACTAAGGCGATGTCCCTATTGCGATTACGGGGAAAGGCTTCAAGATTACGTCCAACGAGGAAGTGATGAAATTACTAATCAGATTAACCGCTCTGACCTATGGCAGGTTTGAAACCACTTTGGCGCTACACTTTTAATGTCATCTCGCACGAGGAAGCTAAAGAGTCAATGCCCATGTGTTGCTAACACTTTCCATACGTCGTGTGGACCGTTCGCTTGACCAGTCATGCGAGCCATTACACTCAATCGTTTATGACGGTGGTTACGGAAAACGGCTGGCAATGAAAAGTACAGTGCGCAAACGCGAAAGTTCTATGGTCAAACGTTTGGCTGGGCTGCTTTCTTACAGAGGTTTGCCTTGTTTGTATGGTGTTTTTACGTTGCATGGAACCAGCGGTTATTCAGCAACGGGACCAACGGCTTTACGTGACTCCCGAACCACATCGAGAGTGGACTTCTATCACCAGAAATACACATCTCTAATTCCTCAATTGAATGTCCGAGAATCGAACTCGCGGCCACCGAGGTGGCAGGCCAACACCATACCGATCACGCCACCGAGCCGCTTCTCTTACAGAGGCCGTGATGCATTTTGCCAATGTCCATTCAAAGACCTAAATATGTGAGCATCCGAAATGCTAGACCTATTTGCCAAATGAAGGATTCAGGTAGATGAAAATATTAAGCGATAACACCGCAAGTGAATCATACTCTTCTCTTTTTATATTCCTGTTCACAAAAACATCTCATTTGAATTTCTGATCAACAAAAATGTACGAGAAATGATGAAATAACAATCAGACAATTAAAAAGAAAGAGGAGAGTTTTTAAAAGGCAAAGAAATTCTCTTGAAACGAACAAGATAGACGTAATTTTTGTTGTGTCAGCGACTAAGTTTAATGTCTTCGTGTTCTACAGACAAAAAGTAATGCATGAAGATTCCATTACATAAAAAAAAATCCCAAGAAACCTTTAAAAGAACACTAAGAAAATAAATCGCTGGGAAAAACATCTGCACTGAGTGGACGTATACTCCTTTGTCACGCATAAGCACATTCGTGTCGTACTACTTCGTCCAAAACACGTTACGGTACGACACTAACTGCACAGTTGCGTGGCCACCAATTACCTGGTAATAATTAAATCACTCATGACGAAAGGTCTCTCTCTCGTTTTCTCTGTCAGCATTTTATTTGCAAGCAAGGTCCATTCCCAGATCAAATTATTATTTTTAACACCACTCTAGATAAATTAAAAACTATTTACCACAATTCATATGTAATGAAAATCAATCTATTTACTTGTGGTTAAGGCTGACGACCTTACTAAATTCCAGACTGTGATATTAAGAATACAAATATACATACATATATACATACACATACATATATATATATATATATATATATATATATATATATATATATAAATATATAGTGAGTGTATATATAGATATATATATATATATATATATATATATATATATATATATATATATATATATATATATATATATATATATACACACACACACACGACTGCCTCTCTTTCTTGCCTTAGCCCCTTGATGAAAAAGAAGACTATTCACCCGTGAGCGTTACAAAAGATCTTAGAAATGAAAATAAAATGCTCAGTCTCACGCAAATGTCAGGTCACTTCTTTTATACGATGCAATACATTACAACATTTGCAGGCGAACCTTAACACAGGAAGAGAGAGAGAGAGAGAGAGAGAGAGAGAGAGAGAGAGAGAAAGTGCGGAAACTTAGTATGTATCTTTTATCACGAGTTTGGTCCAGTTCCGCCTTGACACACCCCCGAGGTGATTTTTTTTCTTATTTTTTTATTTTTTTTCATTTCTCCTTTTTATACGAGGCAAAAGGCAAAAAAAAAAAAAACATTATTGTTCAGAAAAAAGCAACTGGTGTTGGGATGGCAGACCCAGAAAGTGTGGGATCATTATTATCCCAAGTAATATGCTGGTATGTGGTTTTTGCGCTAATATATATTCTATATATATATTATCTATAGACATATATATATATATATAATATATATATATATATATATATTGTATGTCTATATAACATCAATATTAATATATATATATATATCTAATATATATATATATATAATTATATATATATACACATATATATATTTACAGAGAGAGAAAGACATGCAGTGTATATTCATATATATAGTCAGAAGCTTAACTATGTCCATCGTTTATTTCTTGAACTTAGAACAATTAGAAATATACCTTAGTCATAAATCGTCTTGCCTCACATCATACACATATACTGGGGATCAGTATACACCTATATACTACTACTACTATTACTAATATAGTAATAACTGAAAACTCCAGTAACATGTTAGGTACTCTAGAACAGAACAGAATGCCCATAACACGAAGAACGAAAGAAAATATGGCCACGAGAATTAATATGTAAGAATAGGCAATTAAACACATTATCAACACACTGGCATTCACATTGCACAGCAATCTTTTAACATCAGTGAAGAAAATTATCTAATCCTAGCGTATTAGCACACGAGAAATGCTGTTGTCAACGTTGGATGTCTTACGAATAATATACAGCTTTGTGGAGGCATAGGATAACAATCAAAGATAACACCATAATAATGCAGTGAATCATAAAGTGGGAGGACAGTAACAAACCAATTAATCCCTAGTCTTGGATTTACCGTACTTCAGCTTCCTATCCAGTAGACTAATCCACTCCAGGTCTCCAATACTCGTGGCACTAGTACTTCATAACGTTTTGGGGGAGAGCGAAAAACTGCAGCTGGGTTGAATAATCAACTTTAGTTGTTTTCAAGCCGAAAAATAATGTCACTAGTTATGGTTAAAAACATTAAAGGTTCAGGAACACGGCCCTCTGGTACTCTAAAGGCTCAAATAACAATCTTCCTCTAAGCTTAGAATAACGCAAGTTTACAAGATAGAATCACCAAAAATACCGAGTTTGGGAGGAAATGCATCAGTCATTTAAAAAAGAAAAAAAATGCAGTTACTTCTCAGCCTTCTCCTCTTAGATTGAAAAAGAGTTTTCCTTTTACTATTCGAAGAGTGACGGCAAATTTTGTAAACTAAGGGCTCGGCAAGACAGGTATCTAGAAACGTCAAACGAAGGCTTTCTAGCCTCCAAGGCCTTATGTAAACAAGTAAACAGCAAGGCTCAAAATAAGAAGAGATGTAACTCTGCTGACATAAAGAATGGTGGACACTCCTTCTCAGAATTCAAATCGTAAGGTATTTCAGGGGATTATCGTAATAATAAACTTAAATCCCATCCTAAACAGCAACTATATACGTTCATTCGTTAAACAGACTTAAAAAAAAACACGCACATTTCATAGCGGAAAAAAAGAGCCGTCGCGTCCCGTTATCCACGTGAATATCCACCATATAATGATTCAGCTGGAAAGCGAATTGGTGAGCGTTCAGGAACGCCCTTCGACACGGTAACGCGCCGTGCGAACGCACACGCGACCGTCGTGACGTCATGAAAACAAGCAGCGACCTTGATATTACTTCTTTGATGCACGACGATGTATGGAGAGAGAGAGAGAGAGAGAGAGAGAGAGAGAGAGAGAGAGAGAGAGAGAGACTGTCTTATTTCCTCGTAGCCGAGCTTTGTTCGAACGAAGGTTGTGTCGTTAGGTAAGCTACTATAGCTGGTTCACTAAAGGTAGATTCTTGGGTGAGCCCTATGCTTACGAGACGTTTGTTTGGCGGGCGCTGATTGGCTGGGAGCTGCCTACCTCACGGTACCAGCCAATCAGCGGCCTCCAAACAAACGTCTCGTAAGCATAGGGCCCATCCCAGCATCTGCCTTAAGTGAACCATCTATAGCTATATGTTATAATAAATATCAATATACACAAACGAAAAGATCAGGAAATAATAATAAAGTCTGGAAAGATGGGAAAATGAGGCGTTTGTTCCCCAAATGAGTTAATCTCTGTCTTTGCAAAGTGCCATCTGCAAAGTCTGTCATTATTAGCATATTTCTACTATTACTGTTATTACTGGTATTCTACTTTTTCTTTATTACTGTGAATGTTATCAATTTTAGTTTTTCTACATTCAATTTTAGTATTTAGCCCTCTGGACCTGACTACTGTAACCACCTAACGTCTCTAGTTGGAATTTAAAATTATATAATCTGTTCACCAACTATATAACTACGAACGTTTCTTTTATAACTATTCTCAATATTATTACTGGTATTACCATTATTATGATTACTATCTCCTATACTTCGTTAGCAACTGTGTGGATATTGCCGATTATTCTTTTTTTTTTATCATGTTATCT
>NC_087210.1:68015288-68035288 GCF_015104395.2 Macrobrachium nipponense
CCTCCTCCCCTCCTATAGAAAATGTAGGTGCAGTGACTGGAGGGGAGGAGGTGGTAAACGCCCCCATTGCATTACATTGAAAACAATTAAGGGGACATGACTCGCAAAAAGAGCAATCCCGATTTAACAGGTATTATTCCGATATTTTTTAAAGAACCCCCAAAAGTCATACGTTATGCTTTTGTTAAGCACTTACAAGATTCTAACACGGTTGAATAGATGAAGAAGGAGATTTAAATCATCCGCTCGCAGGTTATAAATATTTTTAGATATAGCTCGAGAATTTCAAGGGAATAAAAAAACCCACGTTTGATAATATTCGGAATTATCGCTACTCTTGATTGAAAATGGCGGGGGTTTCTTTTTAAAGATTGAGTTAAGGAATTATAGCCATTAAAAAGCAAATCGAAACGTGGCGAAATATGGGGAAAAAGGGAGGAGGAGGGGGAAGAGGAGGAGGAGGAGGAGGAGGAGGAGGGGTGGGAGGTGAGGGCGGGAGGGAAACAGCGAAAAACAAGATGGCGAGTGTGTGGGTGGCTTATTAACATTTAGGAACAATGATATCGGAGCTGTTTAGTCACGTGATACTGATTTTTGATAAAATGAGTCATGCGTGGATGACTTGCAGGATTGTCACATCAAGACGTGAACTCTCGCCATGGCTTCATCAACCTCTTCGCACAAGTTAGTGAAAAACTTGTTAGCTAAATTTAAAAGCTTTGAGGTGTTAGATGAAACGTCGTCGTCTTCGATACACGGTCGGGAAAGTGCTGGAGAAGATGTTTGTGGTATATACTAAGGGGTGTGATGTCAAGGAACAGGTTAGAAAATATATAGTAGCCGTAGTATGTTTCGTTGAAGTATTGTTTTTGAAAAAGCGAATGCGCATATTATCGCGTTCGTGTTTGTACAGTTTTTTTCTAATGTATGTATTTTGTATGGAATATTAATTCATTCCCCTGTATTTAGGATTGGTTATAAATATAAATAACAATTCCGTCTGTAATTTGATTTTTCAACTCTTTCAAACTCTGTATAATAAATAACAAAATTGAAATGTGTACCTTTGGCCTTGTGTTCGCCACCTAGATTATGACTCAAATTCTATGTGAAAAATAAAATTTCACGTTGGCGTGAAGTCAGCTGGGCAAATATGACGATAAGTCTCGTTTCTTCATATGTGTGTGTGTGCGTGATTCATCATCAGATAACATTGACTCTGATAGGTTATTGGGGAGATATCACATGTGGATGAAGTCAGTCGCCAAATATCCTTTTATCATGATACTCTGAATATCTAAGCAGCTGTGTATATATATAAAACAAAATGTAACGGCTGAGAGAGAGAGAGGAGGGAGGGAGGGAGGGAAGGAGGGAGGGAGGGAGGGAGGGAGGGTAGGGAGGGAGAGAGAGTATATTCGCAATATGCATATAAAAAAATTTAGAGATTTTATAGGAGGAGGATGAGTAAACGTCCTCCCGGTTACTTTGAAAACAATTAAAGGGACATGAGTCGCAAAAAACAGTGAACTGAGTCTATTTGGGGTCAGGGTGGGTCAAGTTTTATTCCCGTAGAGTTACGTGACATCCACAGGGGTAGAAAAAGTGGGAGTCAATTTGGGGTGGGGGTTGAAATGAAATTGGTTTTTATTCCTGAGAGTTATGTGACGTCACAGGGGGTAGGAAAGGTGGAGTCAATTTGGGGTCAGGGGTTTGTTTGAATAGGTTTTATTCCCAGAGAGTTATGTGACGTCACAGTGGTAGAATAGTGGAGTCAATTTGGGGTGAGGGGTTGAAATGTGGTTTTTTGGTTTTTATTAGGAGAGTTAAGGACGTCACAGGGGGTTAGAAAGGTGGAGTCAATTTGGGGCCAGGGGTTGAAAGGAATGGTTTTATCCCAGGAGTTACGTGACGTCACAGGGGGTGAGGAAGGTGGAGTCAATTTGGGGTCGGGGTTGAAAGAATGGTTTTATTCCCAGAGAGTTACGTGACGTCACAGTTGGTAGAAAGTGGAGTCCAATTTGGGGTGAGGGGTTGAAATGTTGGTTTTTATTACCGGAGTTAGATACAGTGACGTCACAAAGAATGGGTAGGAGAGTACGGTGGGACGTCAATTGTGGCGGGGTCATTTGGGGTGAGGGGAAATGGTTTTTTTTGGTTTTTATTCCCTGAGTTAGTTACGTGACGTACAGGGGTAGGAAGGTGGAGTCGTGAAGTCACGGGGTCAGGGGTGGGTTGAAAGAATGGTTTTATTACCCAGAGAGTGACGTGGACGTCACAGGATAGATAGTGAGTCATTTGGGGTGAGCTTGAAATGTGTTTTTATTCTTCTATGTCCAGTTGGGAGTGAGGGTTGAAAGTGGTTTTGTATTCCCTTATAGTTATGTGACGTCACAGGGGTAGAAAAGTGGAGTCATTTGGGGTTAGGGGAGGCCACTCGCCAGTGTAGGGACAACTGGTCAATATTACTTCTGTACGTAGCAGGACTAATAACATGAGTCATATGAGCATGTACGTACATGAGCTTTTGTAATACAAATGAGTCAAATTTGGGGTCAGGGTGCCACGCCCCCCAGAATAGTGGAGGGTTGAAAAGGATGGTTTATTCCCTTATAGTTATGTGACGTCACAGGGTAGAAAAGTGGAGTCAATTTGGGGTTAGGGGAGGCCACGCCCCCCTAAATATAGCTCATGTAGTTACATGAGTCTTGTAAGACAAATGGAGTCAATTATGAGCTCATGTACGTACAGGAACTTTATCATACATATGGAGTCAATTATGAGCTCATGTACGTACATGAGCTTATAATACAAATGGAGTCAATTTGGGGTCAGGGGTGGCCACGCCCCCCAGAATAGTGGAGGGTTTGAAAAAGATGGTTTTATTCCCTTATAGTTATGTGACGTCACAGGGGTAGAAAAGTGGAGTCGATTTGGGGTTAGGGAGGCCACACCCCCCTAATATGAGCTCATGTACGTACATGAGCTTGTAAGACAAATGGTAGTCAATTATGAGCCCTCATGTACGTACATGAACTTATCATAACATATGGAGTCAATTATGAGTCTCATGTACGTACATGAGCTTATATACAAATGGAGTCAATTTGGGGTCAGGGTGTGGGCCACGCCCCCCAGAATAGTGGAGTCTATATGGGGTCAGGGTGGCCACACCCCCCCCAGACAAGTGGAGTCTATATGGGGTCAGGGTGGCCACACCCCTTTTGGGGTTTTGGGGTGTGTCCCGCCCCTTTTAGGCCTCGACGTACGTTACATGAGCCAATCATAGGGGGGAGGGGGGGTAGGGGGTAGCACGCCCCCGCTTTTTTTTTTGGGGGGGTGGGGGGCGGGGGGGCGGGGCTAAGAAAAGTGGAGTCTATATGGGGTCTTTTCCTCTACTGACTTCAGTGTCAGCTAAGAAAATAGGTCATGCTGCAGCCGCAAAGTGTCCTGGATGCTGTTTTAACCCACCTCATATCAGTTTAGCTGCCACTTCTTAACTGACAAACAAGGTTTTAGTTATCTGGATGGTGTATAGATTGCACAGGACTAATGAAACTGGATTAACAACCGAAATTTCTGTGAGGCAAAAGGCACAGGCCAATCACTGTCCCAATACAAGAATGTGCACATCAAGTGGTGAAAGAATAAATCCTCAGCTCTGAAATTCGTTTATGGACCTAATGTTACCTTATGACCTTACTATGTCACAAGTTCTACAGTATAACTAGTTAGTTAAGTACAAGATTTGAACATAAATCTCGAGCACTACTAGGCTTATGAGACATTTTTTCAACATGCATCAGCATGTCTGTGTTCGGAAAGAAAAGAAATAAGCAGTTAATCAGCTTTCTACTTGAAAATAGTCAGCACTTCATATGACCAGGTTCTATGTTTACCAAACCAGCTACGATGAGCAGTTGTAGCCCATACATTGAAGATGGATGGGTGTTTCCACCAGTCTTAATGAAGTAGTTGTTAACAGCTTCAGCACTGGACAACTTTAACCATAACCCCAGTGCAATTAAGGTTAAAACATATCTCCATGGGACCAGTGTGCCCATCTTCTAACCGTCATGCCCTGAACAGGCTGGTAAGGAGTATGAGCCACTAATTTAAGTCCTGTCCACACGGTCGAGCTTTGCTGGACGAACTCTGCTCGATGTGACTTCAGAAGCGGGGAAACAGTAGATTAGTTTCTGACTTTTCCCGCTTCTGATGTCACATCGAGCAAAGTTCGTTGGGCAAAGCTCGACCGTGTGGACGGGGCTTTAGAGAAAATGCAAGTATACTGCTCGAGAAGGTCCCAACCATTAGGTGGCATTCCCTACGTCTAGTTTATATTATGAATAATCCAAATCTTCCCTCGGTAGCAACTCTGTCATTACTAGACGTGGAATGCCTGCCATGACAATTCACCAATGTTCACCGAACGTAGCCAGTGTCCAACAACAGTTGTTCATTTCCTGCAGAAGCTGGAAAGATTTGTTGTCCATATGTATTTACGAATCTTGCACACCTCATTGTGTATTGAGGCAAGACTAAATCTTAATTATCATAAGCAGAGACCACACGTCTCCATTACCAACCCAGTGCGCCCTTATGGAAACAGTCTCACACTCCAGCGATGTCCTTACAAAGTGATAGAACATAACCGCTGTCTGCCTTCTAGCAAATGATCGTTTACCTTTGTATCGAGAACTGTGTAGGAGCTGCTACAATAACAGGTTAATAACAGGTAAACATGGCAGATCCAGTGACCGGCGAACATGCAGAACAATGGACAATTTTGATGCTAGGTACCAAACAAAAGAAAAAATGAAATAGATATATGAACAATGACTTGAATTATGATATACGATAATTAGTTAATTTGGCCTAAGAAAAGTTCATACTTCCAAACCACAAGAAGCAATGAATTCATTATTATCGATGTCAGTATACCTTAGGAGTCACTTACACCCTAAGGGTGGTAAGCCCATTTATGAGTCCTGATCAGAGTACATGCTCTGATCAAAAACACCCTTACGCGTAAGTTATTCTCAAGTTATAATGAATAAGATATATTACATTTATTGCCCCCTCGTCTACCCAGCATTTAGTTAAATTAGTAAATTGCTAGAGCGCAGCCATTTTTTCCAAATCAGCTGACTGTGGGAGGGAGAACGCATGCCAGAAAAGGCATTTCCGTTTAGGAGCGGGGGAAGAAAATAAGCCATTAGCTTAGGCCTCGAGATTAGATTAAGAAAGGCAGGTCACAGGATTAGATAGGCCTCGATGTGAGCTTTAGGAATTCCCAACATAAGACCTCTTTTCCTTCCAAATTCGCTGGTTGTCTTTTCGCATCTTTCAGACAATGCTGGAGGCTGTGTGTGAAATCTCAGGCGATTCAAAAACACCCAGCTTCTTTCTCATTCCAAGACAGTTACTGAGGAAGGACAGACGTGTCCACTCCTCTGACTGGAAATCAGCCCTTGGCACGCTGGTTGGACCCCCTTCATACATCACGACACATGTTCAGGCCTCAAAGGATTAAAGGTACATCTAGAAAGTGCAAAATCCAACCAGCCCTGTTTCTTGCTTATTCCATTTTCCAATCTCCCTTGTATCACTTCTATATTGAAATTCCTTTGTCACCATTGGGGCACGTGCTACCCCTGTGACCTGTTCAAGCTTAAGTCTTCATTGAATGTTTCATATAAACGCTAAGAGTTCCTCCCCCCAGTATGTTAGATAAAAGTGAATAACTGTAACTTTGTACAAGAAGTCTTTATTTTATTCTGTCTAATCTGGGAACTCTTCCAGACCTTTGCCGAGTCACGTGTCATATCTCCACGCTCGCAAGTTCTGCCTTAAGGCAAGATAACTATGAGTAATTTTGGAAACTAGCATTGAAGTAAATCTGATCTTGGCCAGCTTTCCCCTATTGTGAGAGATAGGATTAGTCCACGTGCGGACAAGTTGCTTTTACTTTATCCCAGGCCATTCACGGCCTCTTGTAAATAAATAATGTAAATTAATCAGCTGAGTTTTCATGGCGACCTATCTAGAGTAAAAATAACCAAATCAATCCTTTTTAAGGTAAGTTAGAAGAACTTTAGTCTCCATTTATTCCCTCTAATATTTTCCATTTTCGTATTTGGGATCTCAAGGCTACCAATACGTAAGAGATATTAATGCCTTTTTTGCGGTTTAATACTTGAAAAGTAACAACACGTTCACAATAAATAAATTAATGAGCAACAAACTTTTTAAATGGCTAAACCAGGTTCTATAAAAGAAATACGCCTGGACCAAAACTGAAAAATTGAAACCGAGGTTGGGCTGGTTGTGTTTGTGTGTTGGTGTCTGTTTGTATGTGGGTGTCTGTTTGTGTGTGTGTATGTGAGAGAGAAGAGAGAGAGAGAGAGAGAGAGAGAGAGAGAGGAGAGAGAAAACCCACTGTAAAATTTATTATATACACAGAGATAAAGAATAAAGAGAAGAAAGAGACCTATGAAGAGCATTATCTTCATTATGCTCTTCTTTTGCAAAGCAAAATTTCTTGTTAGAATAATTAAGTCCTACAACGCTCTTCACCGGCCACTAAAGCAAACCATTAATGCTGAGGCTAGTGATTTATGACAGCTTCTCTCGCTACAATTTTCATTGAATATAATCGTAAATTTTTTAAAAAGTCTCGTTTTAAATCATTAAGTAGCGAATCGTGTTTAACCGTCATGGTTTCGTTATATACCTAAGAAGAGCATCCATCATACTGAAATATTTTAATACTGTGGTAACAAAGTAAATTACTGTAACCATATGTAAAAGAGTTTCAGTTTTACTTTAATCATATAACTAAAAATAAAAGGAGCCTGCAACCCTGGAATCAGATGATCTTGCCAAGTCCAAAGCAGAATCCTTCATTTATTTTCTCACGGTAAGATTGCCAAGAACAGACTAAGCTAATTTTTATATTGAAACCACCGTCTTGTTTTCATATCAGTTTGTCTGACAAGTGAGTAGTAAAAAATCGTGGCACTGCACAATCTCACCCTCACAAACACTAGAATGTCTCATGTAAAAAAAAAAGGAAAAATAAGTAAATTGGCCAATCCTCCTTTTCCTCACATTTAATTCCGAAAGAAATTACTTTAATACAGACTCAAACTGAACAGTATCGACTACAATAAGATTGACCTGTTTCACTATTTCTTTCGTAAGCCTGAAAATTGATCAACTAAATATGGAATTTTTTTTATTGGTAGGTCAGTGGCACTAGCAGTTTGCGCCTAAATCTATTTCAAGCATGCGAGAAAATAAAAAGAAGTAATGTAGTAATGTTACATAGCAATAACTCGTAAAGAAGCAACAGAACGCCTCTTAAAAGAAGGGAGGTTATAGTCTACTGAGGAAACCGGAGATAGAAGAGATCTTACCAGCATGGAGACGAAAGGGAGAAACACAACATCTGAAAATCTGCCTGAAGGGAAGTATCTTATTACGGTGTTGCGACATAAGGATGAAAGATGTCTAGCATAAACTTTAAAATTTCGTACTCTTAAGGTGTTAGATTATTCCTTTTTATGTTCATCATTCATCTGTGTTTAAGCTTCAGGTAAACCTGCTCTTTAAGTAAAAACATTTGAGCTGAAAGAACACACACACGAATTATATATGTATGTATGTATGTATGTATGTATGTATGTATGTATGTATTATATGTAATGTGTATACATAAATCAACACACGCACACATGCTCATATATATATATAATCTAATCTATATATATATATATATATATATATCTATATATATACATATATATACATGCAATATAAAATTGTATCGTTCTTCTAGGAAATCAATAGAAGGATCCACAGTAATATACTTGTTTATCCCAGATGGAATATATTTAACTGAAATATTGACATAAATATATTTCGTCTGGATAAACAAGGATGTTATCTTGGATCCTTCTATTATTGATATATATATATATATCTATCTATATATATATATATATATTTATGATATATATATATATATATATATATATATATATATATATATATATATATATATATATATATATCACACGACAGCAGCAAGAGAGCGAGATGACATCTCTCACGAAACACGAAAAACTTTAGGTCAAAATCCCCAGTGGTTGCCCGTTTTATCATGCCAGAAAAATCTTCCACTGCTTTCACTTCCTTCAGGGGACAGGAGATGTTGCAATATTTGTCTTCTTCCAGACGAAGGCAAGGGGAATAAAGGACACTCGCTCTGGATAACAAAGTAAAGCTGGGAAATTGAGAGTACAAAGTTTGAAAAGTGAACAGGAGGCTAACCCCGTAAGTTGCACTAAGAAACAATTGTTAGAAGGTGGAAAGTAAGATGGAAGGAAGATAATATATAACTGTTGGTATTGTAAAAGGAATAAGGGGACGCAGCTAGTGGCCGAAGGGACGCTGTAAAGAACCTGAAGCAATATCTATACAGTGCACCGTATGAGGACAGAGGAAGAATAAAAGCATTGTTGTTGCTGTGCATAATTCTCAAAGCACTGTTGTTTCAATCAACTCTTTACGGAGGGGGCAGGATAACGAAATAAAAAAAAAAAGTTATTATATCTTTCATTATTCCAGCCTGAAGAAGAAGAAGAAGAAGAAAAGCAGTGTTTTTTTAAGGAGGTACCGAAATGTAGTTCCCGTTTCCCTTGTTGATTCCCTCTGAAGAAGAAGAGGCAGCAAAGGCCTTTCCACGTCGACGGGAAATTCCCAGGGAACTCTAGGAAAGTCAGACGCGAAGGGGACAACAAACCCGCCAGAGGACTCCACTAGACACACACAAGTCATGGAAGAGCAGCAAGATAAAGAAAGCATTCCTCAGTAAAATGATGCGTGCTCGGGTGAATTCTCTTTTCCTTTTATCAGCGATCTTTGAGAATTACTGACGCCTCTCAAAAGATTGCGACCCCAGAAAAAGGCAATATACTTTACGTAAAAGCAAAAACGGTCATGTCGAGGCTCTTACACTGATATGTTGAAAACACACAAAAAACTCTTTTTAGTGTCATCAATCTTTGCTAAAGAAACGTCCCACTCGAGCTAAAAGTGGCTAATGTGTTTGAAATTTCAAAACATGTTAAGATGTCCATGTTATATACCCTCAACCGAGGCCACAAATACTTAGTTGATCATTGCATGACCTTGGTTATACTAACGTTGCAACATGAGAATGACCAATACTTGTCAGCATGACGGCTTCAGCTCATAGCGTTGGGTTGGAAACGTAGTCAGCTCATTCTCATACTTTTTCAACCCTCAGGCCTAAGTATTCTCCCCATTGAATCAGACCTTGAACCCTTGATGTCCTGTGAGTCTCTGTTCATGTTTCAGTTACACTTACCCATCCAAACGGTAAAGGTCCGGTCTCGCAGTGAATTAAAAAGCAAAAACAATAGAGCTTCAGTGGACCTCCCACAAACAAATAAAAAAAAAATACGACCAGAACGCTATGAAAGGCTTTCCTACCGCCTGCCACAGAAGAAGGGCCGTTTCCCATCCCACCAGCCAAGTTATGCAACGCTTGACCGCTCGGTCTGGTCAACTGTTGGCAAAGTATATACTCTGGCTGTTGGAAAGCAAACCACCGGGAACCCCACGTGTTCAAGGTCTCGGTTGGTTGGCCCTGAGGTCAAGAGGTCCACACCAGGTCTCTTATTCGTTTTATCACATTACCATCAATTACGAACAGCCATTGTGGAAGGGTCAGTGCCGGTTAAGACCGGCTTGATCTGAGCCAACCCACCGACAGCATCGTTCACAAAGCAAGAGCCCAATTTGGCATTCGGCCAGTACCAGTACATTTTGCTTTCTTCCTTAACACTCAAAGGTCATCTACGAAAGGGACTTTTCCTTTATTTCTGTAATACTGTAAGTGTTAAAAATACTAAACGTTCTCGAGCAGAGTTAAAAGCCATATCGATTCTGGAATAAATTGCCCTTGCTGAAGTATGATGGAATCAAAACTACTTTCTTTTTTTTAAGTACAAGTTGATAAACCTTCCAGCAGACGTAATCACCCAGAAAAGGACCACAGGCCAATTCGCAAAGGAAAAAGACAGAAGGACGCATGAGAAAAAGGATGGATGGAACGCTGGGGGGATATGGACCCTGGGCAGGGATACGGACCGGGGTGGGGGGATACGGGGACCCTGGGGTTGGGTAGGGGACGGACCAATATCCTGAAAAGTTTTTATCTTACAAGAATTTATAGAATGGTGTAGCAATCCTTCAAAAAATCGTGACTCTTAAGCTTCAGATGAGAAGTCTTGAAACATTCTCTCTCTCTCTCTCTCTCTCTCTCTCTCTCTCTCTCTCTCTCTCTCTCTCTCTCTCTTTGATATAGAGTGCAACTACATATCGCTTTCTTGGACCAAAGCAATCAAGCCTACGAAAACAAATGACTTTACAGAACTATGCATACTCGACAAAGGACACGTTCTTGATACGGGTCTAAACATCAACTTCAAAATTACGAGTTCTTTTATAAGAACCTTGTGTTATTTCTTATCTAAACGGCTCGGAATTTTCCTTCAAACTGAATCGAATGTAGTCTATAGATAGAAAATAAACATGCACGCGAAATTTCAATATATTAACGCCTCAGTGGCGTGGTCGGTATGGTCTTGACCTGCCACCTCAGTGGCTGCCAGTTCGATTCACGGCCATTCCATTGAGGTGTGAGAGATGTGTATATCTGGTGATAGAAGTTCACTCTCGATGTGGTTCGGAAGTCACGTAAATCCGTTGGTCCCGTTGCTGAATAACCACTGGTTCCATGCAACGTAAAAACAACATACAAACAAACAATATATTGTTATTTGCTTGCAATATGTTAAAGCAACGGTGATCATCAAGAACTCACCCTCTGAAATCTCAAATAATAATTGTGAAACATGTCATCCGAACATAGTCAAGTCCATAATAAGTATTGAATACTAATGCAATTTTGTTAATGTTTACACGTATACGAACTAAAGAGAAATGTGCTGATACTGTATACTGGAACGTTACGAAAACAAAATCGCCTTAAAATTCGTTGTGATAGTGTGCGTATATATCAAAACCTACTGTAGCATACTGTAACATGATGCAGTAAAGTGATAGCAGACAGCACGTTCGAAGAGGCTTCAGGAAGTAACTCATTTAAAGTAATGTAGATGCCATGTAAATGATTTCATCCATTGTTATCAGAGGAATACGACAACAACTTTAATCACCGTCCCTGCGGTATGCTAATAACCTATTAACAGGCCAATTAGGTCACTAATCAAGATCCTGCTGGTAGTGATTAGCTGAGATGCACCCCAGAGAAAAGGTCAGTTGATAATAGATTATTGAATGACCTTGAATAAGCCGTGCATATCTTTCAAGCATTTCCCAGACGAAGCAAATAGATTATTTACTAAGAATAATGCTCGATAAGACAGTTAAGGATTATACTGAGGATTGTGAAAATTACTGACAAGCACAACAAGCACAACTACTGATGAAAAGTCCTAAATGAGGTCTCTATAATACATGTTAACAATACACTCCATAATAAAACTGGGGTGTGATTACCAGGTAACAACTGAAAAGTAAATAAAAAAAATTTAAATTACAAATGTATAGCTAAATCAGATGATTATCAAGCAGGAATTAGACAATAAAAAGATTTGCCATATTTTTTCGTACTCAATACCACTTGGTGACAAATGGAATGTAAATGGGGGCACTTAGAATTATACAAATTTACAATTAATTAACTGAATGGTTACATAAGTAGGAATCTAAGGCAATAAGAATTATTTACCCAATTTTTCCTTTCTCAATTTCACGTGCACTAATCTCAGCCTTTCATGAATTCGTTGCTCATATTCTTACTTAGTGTTCTTGTTTCTCATATCAGTATCTACTGGCCAGTGCAACAGCAAATACACAATTTAACTTTAGAACATCAACAGGTAATCTCGTAGACTTAGTGACGACAGGATATAGAAATCGAGCCACAAGTGACCTTCAATCTAACACACCCTGTTTACTAGCTTCAAACCAACAGGATCTTACTAAGTAGAATCCCTCGTTCCTAAAACGTAAAAAGTTAAGTATATCTTAGTTTTACCAGACCACTGAGCTGATTAACATCTCTCCTAGGGCTGGCCCGAAGGATTAGCTATTTTTACGTGGCTAGGAACCATTTGGTCATCTAGCAACGGGACCTACAGCTAATTGTGGGATACGAACCACATTATATCGAGAAATTAATTTCTGTCACCAGAAATATATTCCTCTGATTCCGCGTTGGCCAAGCCGAGAATCGAACTTCGGGCCACTGGATTGGTAGCCACGTGCGAAAACCACTCGTCCAACGAGGAACTTCCTACAACGTAACTTAGTACACTCAATTCTGAAACGGGGATGTCCAAAAAAGTCTATTTTGCTATCCTACCTATCATGCCTCTTTTTAAGTATGATAAAGTAAGGTTACAAAAAGCTAGCGTTTACAAACGACAGATTGGTCTGCCTAATTCAAGAAAACAACCAAACGGCATAGGTATCCTTTTTAGAATAAACCGTGACGTTAAGTCTCATCACAAGGAGCAGTAGGTAGCTACTGTCACACAATTAACTGCCGGAACTACATATCACGTACTTCATGGTATGTATTGCATATGACTCAGCGTCCTGGGTTTCCCACCCTATAGATCACGGGAATGCAAATGGGTATCCTTACTTATAGTTTTAAACGAAAGAAGAAGGGAAACGAAATAGAATTCCGTCCTAACCCCAAAGAAGCGAAAGTCCATCCTTTGGAAAGGAAGGTTACAAAAATCGGGAACCAGGGAGGGAAACCTGACCGC
Source organism: Macrobrachium nipponense (assembly GCF_015104395.2). NCBI lineage: Eukaryota > Metazoa > Arthropoda > Malacostraca > Decapoda > Palaemonidae > Macrobrachium > Macrobrachium nipponense. The sequence continues at coordinate 68,028,185 of NC_087210.1, forward strand.
AGTTGCTGGAGAAAAAATTGAGATGCAAAATGTAAGATTAGATTCCCCAAGGCAATGAGTAGGTTTGAAATAGAATTGCTACTTATGCGCAGTGGCGATATTTTGTGTCATTTCAAAACAGCGGATCTCCCATTCACAAGTACATATTACTTTATAAAAAATAATTTTGGGTCGAAACTTATCTAAATATACAATGATTCTGCTAGCCAAGTAAAGTCTTTCGGACGCAAACCTTCATTTATATTATTAATTTTGTCTGCAATCATCAACAATTTGTAATTGCCCTTTTTTGTTCAAATAAACCCTCCCGGACACATACCTTTGTGCCTAGTTTCTTAATTAAATGCTTTGTTTTTGCTCCAAGCGTCTTCCAGAAGCAGATGGTGGGAAGGTAGGGATTTCCAGAGCACAAAAACAAGTCCTATGCAGCGTTAGATCCTAGATGGCAAAAACAGGCAGAGTACCTCAAGAAGAGCATCCCTTCACACCCACTACATTATCAAGTAGGATTTCCCGTAGGAACACCGACTCCTCTTCATGAGATGCCGCTACATCCCTTAGGGTATACTGAATCAGTTTTAGCATCTGACGGGAATTTCTTTTAAATGTATACATTATTGACCTTTAATGCTGAACGTAACGTATTTTTAGTCTATGCAGTATACGTAATCATGTCTACACCACAGCATAAAACGAATCAAAATACTGTGATTCCGTAGTAATTATTTAGAAATAAAATTGAGACGTACAGAAATATAAGTGATATTAAGAATTTTCTGACATAAGTAAAAAAAATGTCCAATAATCTAATTAAAATCCTACATTATATGAACTACGTATACCCAACACCATGTTAGTTTACATTGGTTAGTATAACATTAACACCAAGGACGAGTGTCAATGAAACTTCTGGGTATCTACAGTAATTGCCCTCTAAAGAGAAAGTTTCCAAAGCTGACTGACCTTGAGAGAAATAAACCTCAAAGGTATGCCCAACCAACGCACAACCATTGGCCCTGCGTTCAGAAAGACATAAGTGAAATAAAACTGGGTGGACCGACCTGTTACTTCAGTCGGTAATTTTCGATCTTCGATTCACATTTTGCTTGTTTTCCTGGACGACGAAAGAATATAATTTGCAATTATAATTATTTTTCAATTTATTATTTTTGCATTATTATGTATTTAAATTTTTGTTCCTGTATCAATAAAAATCATCCAGTTTAGGAAGGGCATAAAACACTTGCATAGTTTAATCCTACCAAGAATTTACAGATTGTGCTCCAGTGCTTTGGACAAACGGAGTTAATGCCATAAAACAGTTTTGCGCTAGCTCTGAACATTTCCTGAACGGAATTCCCTTCAGCCCTTTTTTTTATTTTTTCCTAAAGTCAACATTATTTATTTTCATGCCAACGTCTTTGACAATGGCACGATCTAGGAATGGATTCTCATCGTGTTGACCAACCAAACACAGCCGCAATGAAGGAACGGCTCCTTGAATTGACAAAACATACCCCAAGTGGGTTTTTGGTAATTACGCAGTATACCCCGTACATATGCGGATCTTTATTCTCAATTTGTTTAGGTGACGCTGACTTTCCATCAAAAGACATTTTTATATGAGTCATACTAAGTCATTCCAACAAACTTGTTTTTTACCCTGAGAAATCTTTACTTGATAATTCTCAAATGTGTATGAATAAAATTAGAAACTAGTAATTCCGGTAACCCAGGTAAACATTTATTTTTTAGCAATTTATTTTTCATATGGTATTAATACATTTCACTTTAAAAGAGAGAACACATGTTAAATTTATTCCTTTAACATCAACGGAGGACAAAAGGAAAAGGGATAAGTTCCCTTCAAAATATGGCACAGTTTATTTTATACAGAAAATGACACGGCAATTAAATTCTATTTCAAAGAGATAATACAATCGATTCCAGCCCACTGATGAAGGAAAACGTGGAACTGAAGCTTATTAGTTAAAAATGTAGACGCCTAATTACTCTATCCGAACGCAGGATTCATGGAAACGTCCAAAGATATATCATGGAATAGTAACTAGTTCTGCCCTTTTTAATGGAGCCGGAAACTGCATTTAAGTCTATCTAAGCTAACTTAGTAGAAAAATTGCATGAAATTGCCATTAACAGTAAATATTTCTACCTCGAAGATGAAGTTCTCGAATCGTCTTTTATTTAAGTAAGGAATACCAAAAAATGGAAACAAAAAATACGTTAAAGAACAATGTTTGTCATCGTGACAAAACCTCATCGTCACAAAATTTCAGCTTATCCCCCCCTTCACGCCCACCCCCTCCCGCAAAAGACGGGATACCCAAACAACATTATTCTCATCTCGAAGTGAAGCGCCTCAGTGGCGTGATCGGTATGCTCTTAACCTGCCACCTCGGTGGCCGCTAGTTTGATTCTCGGGCATTCTATTGAGGTGTGAGAGATGTGTATTTCTGGTGACAGGAGTTCACTCTCGACGTGGTTCGGAAGTCACGTAAAACCGTTGATCCCGTTGCTGAATAATCACTGGTTCCATGCAACGTAAAAACACTATACAAACACTCAACTCGAAGTGAAAAATATCGTAAACACACGTCAGATACTTACTACACACAGATCACAGACAGGTTAAATGCAGTAAGTTGCCAACGCTCGTTTATAAGATGTTTGGCTACCAAAAAGGAGGTGGTGAAAGAAAATTAGTTTAGCTTTAAATAAAAGGTAAATGACACATTAATCAACTAACTAGTCAGCTACACAACCAAGAACGCATCCATAAAAGACTTATCGATACAGTTTGAAATGATGTTCACTCAGCATTGAATTTTAGTTAAATGGAATTACTTCTTAGAAACGACATACTTGTCAGCATAATTGACTTAAGCACCACAAAGTCTTGTTAACAGGGCAGCAAACGAAGCAAAGAATATTATGCAAAGAAATACCCAGATGAATAAAACGGAAAGTTCTCTTCTTTTCACAGCGGAAGGAACAAGTACCAGAGAAGTATCCATAGCAATCAATCATTAACATACAAATGGCCTCCAAAGTCGGAAACATGACTCAGAACCCTGTAATTGAATATGCCTTAAGAATTCATTTGTATGCAAAAAGCTTCGTCGTTAAGTCAGAGCAAAAACCGTAATCGCATTAAAAACTTGTTTACGTCGCGGATAAAAACAAAAATCAGGAGTCCATCACCTGGATTTTCGTCCTGAGGAGGACGTCGGGGCGCACCCTACAAACCCGGATACCCATAGCTGTGTTTTGATCGCCCGAAACCTCTCTCTCTCTCTCTCTCTCTCTCTCTCTCTCTTCTGTGTGTGTATGTGTGTGTGTGTGTGTCCACGTATCTCCAAAGAATTCTATTATCCGTTTTTTTATATAAATCTCACCAATTATCTCTCTCTCTCTCTCTCTCTCTCTCTCTCTCTCTCGTCTCTCATCTCTCTCCTTTTTTTTCTCTTCTCTCTCTCGTCTCTGTGTGTCCACGTATCTCCAAAGAATTCTATTATGCGTTTTTTTATATAAATCTCACCAATTATCTCTCTCTCTCTCTCTCTCTCTCTCTCTCTCTCTCTCTCTCTCTCTGTGTGTGTGTGTGTGTGTGTGTGTGTGTGTGTCCATGTATCTTTAAAGAATTCTATTATGCGTTTTTTTATATAAATCTCACCATATCTTTCTCTCCCTCTTCCCTTATCATCATCACTTTCTAATTCTTCCTCTATTTTTTACATTAGTATTCAAGTGGTGGAAGTACTTCGGCTTGACAAAAAAAATACAGAAGCTGGGGAGGGAGACGACTGGTGGGCGGGGCGTGGGAGGGTAGGCATGGATTGGGTAACTCCATTTACAGTGATTTACTAGCAATGTACCCCACATTTAGATTTGCCGTCGTCCAGCCCGAGGCAAGCCACTTACCCTGAAATAACAATACCAAGTGAAGGTACTGCTCTTTGGTTAGAGCTGCGGAACAGTACATAACGTCCTTAAAGTCAGGTAGTCGGGATTTAACCTGGCAAACCTCTTTTATATTACCGTCAATTATTCTGATCGCATGGGTACACTAGCACACAAATATGCACACACCCATCCTGTGTATAAACACGTACGCAAATAACTTTTTTATAAAAACTTGAGTTAAGAAAAGGCCTCTTACACTCTTCGAAATGTTTAATTCTGAAAGAAAACAAAGCAAATAGTGTTGTTTTCATTGATATTAACAACACGAAACCCCATCCACATAGTCAAAGATTAAACAAATCGATAAATAGAAAAAAAAACACGAAAACCCATGAAAAAAAAGAAACATTAGTATTTTCGTGCATACAACAACAACAAGAGCGAACGTGAAAGCACCAATCAGCATTTCATCATCCATACGTATTCGTAGAAGGAATACCGCCTCGGGTGTCGCGGAACCTTGATCTACATTGAGTAACGTAAGTTCTGTGGAATACGCTATGTGCTTATGGGAATCCATCGACACAATTGCTGCCACTCACGCGAACTCAATGGCGAAGGTTATGGGGTCCTCGTCAATAGCTGTATCTGATATTGGCACCGTGTTAGCCCAGTGGCGGATTTAAGGGGTGGGGGGGAACCGCCACCTGGTCACGTGGCAACCCCCATGGATATGAATAATAATAGAACATTGTTTTCTTTCAATAAATCATTGTTATTAGTGGCAAAAATGTTCTTAGTTAACGATTATTTCAACAACAAAAATAATTGTACAACAACTAAAACAATAACAACACCTATTATAAAAATATTTATATAAATGTATTGTACGTGTGTACATGTTACACACACATATTAATGTATGATATATATATATATTATATATATATATACTATATATACTATATATATATATATAATTGTTATGAGACAATCCCAAGTGCCCCCCATGAATATATCACCATTATACTAAGTTGGATAACCAGCTTCACTTTGTATCTCTCAAGTTAAAAGCAAGTTTGACGAGTGCGAGCTGTATTTGTATGGACCAGAAATACTCTCGTCTCTTACATGGGCAACAGACATTCTTTGATTTTATTTATATGGACTGAGGAATGACTTAGTCTAAGATGTATGCACGAAGGAGCTTCTCTTGTCTTCAGTGTAAACAAATGAGTTTATACTAGTTTAGTCTCTTTTGTATGGACAAAGAAGCTACTTTAGTCTCATTTGTAAGGGCAGAAGAGCCTCCCTGGTCTTAATTTATGAACAAAACAATTTCTTCTGCTCTTATCTAAATCATTTTTTAGATTACCTTATAAGTTGGATAAAGGTATTTTTCTAGGTAAGGAACTGCCTGTGAAAAAAAAAAACCATTTGTATATCATGGACTGTTCAGTGAGTTGAGTGGAATAATTGTACCTATGATTACTGGCACCAATTTAGCCCGGTTGTTACTTCAGAATGACTGAGGGGTCATTCTGTAGTAACAATGGGACTAAAACAGTGGCGGATTTAGAAAGCTTTGCATGGGGGCGCCACTTAAGATTGTCATTCACATATATATATATATATATATATATATATATATATATATATATATATATATATATATAATATATATGTAAGTATATATTAATATACATATATATATTATATATATATCATACATATATATATATATATGTATATTTATATATATATATATATATATATATGTATATTGTATGTATATATATAAAAAATATATATATATATATATATATCTATATAAATATATATATATATGAATGACAATCTTAAGTGGCGGCTCCATGAAAAGATTTCTAAATCCGCCACTGTTTTAGTTCCATTGTTACTACAGAATGACCCCTCAGTCATTCTGAAGTAACAACCGGGCTAAATTGGTGCCAGTAATCATAGGTACAATTATTCTACTCAACTCACTGAACAGTCCATGATATACAAATCTTTTTTTTTTTTTTTTACCACAGGCAGTTCCTTACCTAGAAAAATACCTTTACCAACTTATAAGGTAATCTAAAAAATGATTTAAATAAGAGCAGAAGAAATTGTTTTGTTCATAAATTTAGACCAGGGAGGCTCTTCTGCCCTTACAAATGAGACTAAGGTAGCTTCTTTGTTCATACATAAGACACCAAACAAGTTCAAGTTGATTTGTTTACATTGAAGCCAAGAGTAGCTCCTTAGTGCGTACATATTAGACCAAGTCATTCCTCAGACCATATAAATAAAATCAATGAATATCTGTTGCCCAAGTAAGAGACCAGAGTATTTCTGGTCCATACAAATACAGCTCGCACTCGTCAAACTTGCTTCAACTTGGGAGACACAAAGTGAAGCTGGTTATCCAGCTTATTATAATGGTGATAACAACAGGAGCTAAAAGTGGCAAAGCAGAAAAATTACGTAAAGTAAAAAAAAAAAAAATGCGCCGAAGTTTCTTCAGCGCAATAAAGTTTTCTGTATATCGTATAATCCTATGTGAAACTCCCAGCCCCGTCCCCTGTAACTCTCAGCCGCAGACCATAAAACTTTCAGCCACCGCTCGGGGTGGCCTGTGTTGTTGGCACCTATAACGGTGCCAGCCACACGATCATGGCTAATGTAACCTAAAGTAAAAATAAAATCTACTGAGGCTAGAGGGCTGCAGTGTGGTGTGTTTGATGTTTATAGGATGGATGATAAAGATACCAAATTGCAGGTCTGTAGCCTCGGTAGTTTTTAAGATCTGAGGGCGGACGGATAGACAAAATCGACACAATAGTTTTCTTTTACAAAGAACTAAACTTAATTAGGGCAGGCACACTTAATACTTTGTGCCTAGGCAAGATAAATATATACCATTCTATTCAATTCGTGTCGGATACGAACTTCCCACGTAAACCCCTACTTCCTCTTCGCATTCATTTGCCTCTTTCACACTCGTCCCGAAAGGCACATAATTAGGAAGCAATGGAAAGAAAAAAAATGAGGGGAATAATGTGATAATGATACACACGTACAAGTTCTCTTGACCATGAAAGTCACTGGACACATTAAATGAATACGGGTGACAGATAAGTACTACTTAACCTTTTATGGACAGGCTAGAAGATG
>NC_087210.1:68037788-68050288 GCF_015104395.2 Macrobrachium nipponense
GTCTCACTTTAAGAAGTTACCTGAGAAAATCTAATTGTTTTAAAATGTTTCGTCGGTTTTCTCGACATTTTAAACTTTTGGGGCACGTTTTCTTAATAACAGCGACCAGTCGTGAGATGAAAACATCTTCATCACTTTCATGAGAATTAAAAAAATAAAAATTATTTATTTATTTCACATTTTTTTGCGATTTAAGTAGCTATCGCGTGTATGGGATTTCCTGAATTATAAAATACAAAGACAGCAAGTTTATACTGTCCATCTGTCACATTTCATTTTTTGGCGCAAAAAAGACCTCTGGTCCTTGTGTTTCATTAAACTTCTAAATAAAAAAAAGTATTTAGAAACCTGGGACGGACCGTTTCAGTATTCCAGCTTCGTACCTAAGGCCATCACACAGAAAATATAGATGGGTGGACGAATGGTTGTTCTAAATTCATATTTCTCTCCAAGAAAATTCTATATTTGGCAAAGTTGTATTTTCCTTCACGGTTTACAATGCCAGCTGACTGCATATCATCACTTAACTATTTCTATGTGCTATTTACTATTTTATAGTTAGTAACTGAACCGAATTTCATAGCGAATGAAATTAACTAAGTCAGCCTACCTAGTTTTCTGAGTGCGAAAAAGCGTAATAAAAAACACAGTAGGCCATTGAGCCTTTACTTTTTCTATACGGCGGTTGATTCTAATGCAACATGGAAAAATTTATTTACTTGATGTGAATAGCTACTAAATAGAAAGTCTAGACTTATACTATACGGTGATGATGTAAAAGTAAAATGATACTCCACTTCAAACTAGGACAAAACCTTAGCTTACCGGATTCAGGAAGAGTATGAGTACAGATGTCTAGTGTGGTGAGTTTTTGCCTTAGAAACATCAAACCGATACCAGGATATGGTCAAAGCTATAGATATCCCTAAGAAAAAAAATCAGTTTGATTTTTAGAAGAGGTAGTATGGAGCAGAAAAAAAAAATTCAGTTTGATTTTTAGAAGCGGTAGTATGAAGCAGGAAAAAATATTCAGTTTGATTTTTAGAAGCGGTAGTATGGAGCAGAAAAAAAACCCATTCAGTTTGATTTATAGACGCGGTAGTATGGAGCAGAAAAGAAAACATTCAGTTTGATTTTTAGAAGCGGTTATATAGAGCAGGAAAAAAAATTCAGTTTGATTTTTAGAAGCGGTTGTATGGAGCAGAAAAAAAAAATCTGTTTGATTTTTAGAAGCTGTAATATGAGGCAGGACAAAAATTCAGTTGGATTTTCCGAGTAGGAAAAAAAACATTCGGTTTGATTTTCCGAAGCGGTAGTATGGAGCAGGAATTTAGAACCAAAGAAAACGTTCATCACAATCCATCCCAGTGGGAAAAGAGGGACCCACCCCTTAGCTCATTGTATACGTCCCCAAATGGTGGTCATTATTTACAAAGCGTTAAACTGTAATTACCCTCATTTAGGTCCTTTAACCACCGCTCCCACCCCTACAACTAATGATGCTCAGAACCATTAATTATGTCGTAATCTCTCTCTCTCTCTCTCTCTCTCTCTCTCTCTCTCTCTGGCAAATAGGTTACCAAAGACGACTAAAGAGCCTGAACATGTATGGCTTAGAAACACGACGATTGCGAGGGCAACTAAAAGAAACATTTAAAATACTAAAAGGCATAACAAAAGTAGACCGTAACCTATTTACATTGACGAAAACCATACAAGAAATAATGGATGGAAACTAGAGCTGAAGAGATACAACACATCCCATTGTGGGACCTTATTTACATACATTATACAAGATATGTGACACGTGGAATAAACTGCCACAAGAAGGTGTAAACAGCAACAGTGTGAAATAGTTTAAAAGAAAGCTAGACAAAATCATTAGGACACTGTGAATAAACATTAAAACCTGCTCTTAGAGATAAGTGAGCAAACGATGTCTCCTCGGATGGACTAAAAAGTCTCTGAGACATCCTAATCCTTGTAACTCTCTCTCTCTCTCTCTCTCTCTCTCTCTCTCTTCTCTCTCATTTTTATTACATTATGATTGCCAAGTTGTTGAAATGAACTCTTCTGGTTTTATCAACGTCAAAACATCTTTGGATTTATATTTTATCAGTCTTTATTTATATCATGTCATCGTTATCGCCTTTCAAACTCCATCCTTATTCTTGCCCCTTGTTTTATTGATCAGTTAACTTGAACCACTTCAGTACAAGAGTAGTAAAAATTAAGTGTAACGAAAAAAAAGAGGCTAACACAATTACTATTTTCCTTTTATATTCAAGGTTTTATTTCCTGCTAAACCTTTTTACGCCTACGGTTTCAAAGTCGCTTGATTCCTCGGCCACCAGGGCCACCAGGGCCACCTGTTCTAATGTCTATATAAAAAAAAGTCGTTAGTCTATCTTGAGAATCTGAAAAAAGGTCATTAATTTATCTCGAGAATCTAAGTAAGCGAAGGCCAGTGTAATCTGGCTCAGCCTTACGAACTCCTAAACAGAGCATCGCCGAGAATGGCGTAATAACACTCCCTCCTTATTTCAGAAGGGAGTAAACCTTTAAAATGTTGGACGAGTTAAACCCTCTTTAAGGTTAGCTGGGCCGGAAGTAGTAGTTTCTCTCTTTACCAGGTCCCTATCTACCTTCTGGCGATGTCGTCATTAATACTTACCTGTTAAACAGGTACGAATCGTCTCAGGACCTTGGATAGTGTCGCAGGTGTATGGAGGTGATGAGAACCTGGTGTAATCGTTTGATTATTATGAGGTCAGATCTGAAATACAATATTCCACTAGTAAATAATAAGGATGTATTATCAAACCATAGCTGTATCAGAATACGAAACCAGAAATTAGGATTTTTTTTTTGTTTTCACTATACAAACGTCATCGTATGTTCACAGATCGCCAGGGAATAATATATGTTTTGATGTATTTTTACTTAATGTAAGCCAAAAAAAAGCAAAATATCTTAAAATTCTAGTTCATGGCAGTTTCAAGAAAAATTGCCTATGGCATACTCCTTACGTATCGCTGTTATTCTGTCTGTTTAGCAATTCGATTACAATAAAAGAAAAAAAACGTTACGCGTAAGTAATAAAAAACATATCAAAAGCGATTCAGTGTACTTTGTGAAAGGAAATAATGTCGCGAACAAGAAATTTATATTTGAAACGACAAAATTGTGTTAACACGATCATCAATACTGTACTTGGAACAGAACCGGTCCACATTAAAAGCGAGAAAAAATATGTTAGGCACTCGACGATGCATAAGCCTGGGCTAAAAAAAAGTATTGACAAAAACTGATACTAAAGGAAAATGTTCGCTGTCATTTATGCCTTATGCGGAGACTTAAAAACTTATATGCTAATGACGAGGCAAACTTGACCGGTACAAAGTATATAATGGTGTAAAATTTGCCATTAGAATGTGGTAAATTTCAGTTGACATATTCTCTGTACATTTCAACCATCACGTCACAAAACCTGAACGATAGCAATTACATGGGCGATAATATAGTATTTCCGTTCTAATTGCATCACACAAACACTGCTTAACTATGCAGTCATTAACCCCGATGTGTAAAAGATAACTGCATCGGAGGGAGAATGCATTCAAGTCCTAATATAATGGCTTACAATAGCTACAGTTTAACGTTCCTGACGAACCCATTGCTAAAATGAATTGGCCATTTGAAAGATGTGCAACACTATTAGGTTGTCGCGATGTTAGGCAACGCCGCTTTGCACATTATTAAATAAATATAACAACAGCAACAACGACAATGATAATCGTTTCTAAAGAGTCTTAAGACACAAGCAAACCTTCCTACTTGTGTTTTTTCCTCTGCAAATCGCCAATTTCACTTTCTAGGTCGAGTCACCGATGCTGTGACGTAAAACCTGACCCTGAAGAAGATCCGGAGAGGAAGCGGGGCTGTACTGAAACACTCTCTCTCTCTCTCTCTCTCTCTCTCTCTCTCTCTCTGGCACAAGTGGAACTAAATCATTCATTTAGCACACGACCAGCTCTCTCTGTAATTGGAATCTCGAAGGCACAACCTGATTTAGGACAAGGAGCTTGGAAGAGAAATCATCTGGTGGCACTGCATCCGGAGTCTCGGGCTAATCACGACGCATCTTCCCCGGAATGTAAAAACAGGAAATGACGACCGAGTAGGGCTCTAAGTGTGAGATGATTCCACGACGCTTGTTGTTACATGGCCTTCTTAGTAACGGCTAGTTCTCAGTTATTTTCTAATCAGTGGTGAATATTTGTTAACACTGACTATTTCAGAAATATTTTCTTCCCACACGCTAAGTTAAAGGGGAATTTCCAGTGTGGTTATACCACAAACACACACACACAAACACAAATACTCGCACACATTTAATGTATATATATATATATATATATATATATATATATACATATATTTGTGTGTGTGTGTGCGTGCGTTTGTGTTTGTTTGGATGTGTATCTATCACAAATATATGTGTATATAGACATACACGCACATATATGTTTAATTGTACATATCCCATTCGAGCTACAAATGTCCATTAATTCTAAATCGCTCTACCTCGGAATTGATATTTTTTCATATTATGTACAGAAGGGGAATTTTTAGTGATAATAATTTCGTCCCCCCATGGGATCGAACCACCGTCCAATGGACGGGAAACGAAATCAGAAACGGACAGTGACGCTATCGAGCCGGCCAGCAGAGACGGTGGTTTGATCCCATGGGGGGACGAAAATTATTATCAACTAAAAATTAAAAACCCCTTCGGTACTATATGAAAATATACATTTCCGAGGTAGAGCGAATTAGATATTAAAGGACATTTGTAGCTCGAATGATTTATATGAAATCAAAGTATGTGATAAGTATTCAGTGTGGGTATATGTATATATATATATATATATATATATATATATATATATATATATATATATATTATATATTTATATATATATATATATTGTTGGGAATATTATTAATGTTCCTATATATGTATATATATATAATATATATATATATATTATATATATATATATATATTGTTTGGGAATATTATTAAGTTTCATATGTAATATATATATATATAGAATATATATCTATATATATATATATATATATATATGATATATATATATATATGTAATGGAAAACCGTGGAGACGGAGAGAGAGTTTGTGTTCAGAGGGTGTATTATTGAGCTTTATAGTCCTTTCAATCTATCTATCTATCTATCTGTATATATATATATATATATATATATATATATATATATATATATATATATATATATATATATATTATATTATTATATATTGCTACTTTCAAAATGCATGTTTTCCCCTCTTTGAAATGTCTTGTAGATTGTGTAACATTTGTTCAGATTCCTAGATAACTTAGAATAGGATGTTTTAAAAATGTGTGTCAGATTTTCGCATTTACATCTTGTAAAAGAATATATATATACATAAAAAGAGAGATCTTTGTCTTTTCAAAGCTGCAAATGTTTAACTTTATGTCAGCACTTTAAAATTAGAGTCTGCGAGATCCGTTTGGTCCCTGCTCTGTCAGCGCGTTTGATAATGAGCTCGCTCTTTTTACGTGGTCATCAAAAACATGTCAATCTTAATTGTCGTTTACCCTCCGTTTCAATCGGGTACGTAATCTGTTGAGCAGTCTTGTCTTGTACGCGTATATCTTTGTCAAGTCCCACGTGGATGTTGCACATTGTGTGTGTAAGATTGCGTCAGATTTCAGAACTTCGAGAAGCTTTCGTGCCTAGAACGTTTTGAGACATCTGCTCTGTCATTTCCATAAAGGAAGAGATTTCATTCGATCTTACGACCTCGAGGCAGTTAGATCTCCCTCTCTCTCTCTCGCTCTCTCTCTCTCTCATCGACATCGAGATAAATTAACGTAAACGTAAATTTGGTCACTCATATTGTGAGAATTGTATATTTGATATTTCTTAGAATTTATTTAGTTTATTTAATTCTTTTGTGGAATCTGAACAAACATTTCGTAACGGCGCCTTGTTTTTTGTGAAAGTGTAATTTACAAGAGAAGAAAAGAAGTTGGTATACCAAAAAGAACCTTAAAAAAGTAAAGTGTTATATTTTTATTAGTTGCAACTAATAATTGTAGGAACAGTGAATAACTAATAATGGATAGGGAGTGTGAATTTAATTAATAATTGATAGGAACTGTTGTCTGTTACGAAGGTTTGGTAAAAAACTGTTGGTTAGTGTTTTTGAATGAAAACAAAAAAGATTTACACATTTTTACACATTGCTGATATTTTTTTTTGTGTTTGTTTGTGTCTGTTCCATTGTTTGTGCATTTATTTCATTTTCTTATTGAAGTGTGTCTTTTTGTTTTATATTTTCATTTGCATTCACCATTTAATTGACTTAGTTATTTTTCATTGCTTTATCATTGCACATTTAATTAAATTTAACACTTGTGAATTGATTTGCATTTACTTAGAATTCTTTTCAAGTTTTATTGTTGTTTAGCACTTGTGAATTAATTTCAAATTTTCAGTTATTGCCTAACACTTTGAATTTTGATTGAATTAATTTCCTTGAATTTTATGATACATTAATTTTGATTTAATTTTACTTAATTTGATTCAAGAATTAATTAAACTTTACTTGTTTTCAAGTAACAGTAATTTTCCCTGATATTGTAAAATTTCACTTATAAATTTTGAATTTAATAATAAATTTTTGTATTAAAATTTTTATAAGTGTTTTCTTTATCTTACACAGTATTATATATATAATTATGACTATATTTATGATAGTAGAGACATAGAGTGGTAATTGATTTGCTTTCCTTCAGTTTAATTGAAGTGACTTAGAACCAGGAAAGTACTTAGACTTCTGAAATCAGGGAAATACTTAGAGTTTTGAAAGTTGTTGATGGAGTGATGCCCTTTGATTAATTTAATTACTTACAAGATTACCTCACACCTGTTTTGATGAACTTAGTCTGATTTTCTGCAATACTGGTAAGTGTTAAGGGATCACTGTTGCCTTTAGAGTATTCAGTCGTTTAAATGTGTTATGAGGGTTCAGGTGTCTGGCTTTTGGGTGAGGTAATTTTATTTTGATGCATGGTAACCAGATACCTCGGCACTTCGTCAACAATTATTATCATAATAAGAAACATTAATACATATTCCCCAAAAAATACACCATACATACACTTGGACATACCCAGATGGTATTCGTATAAACCAGACAGATCTCATGGCTATTAATCTGGACAGAAAAAGAAGCAAGGAATGTTAGAAGCTGCAGAGGAGCAAATGTCGGAGGTGTTCACCATCTTGTCAATGCCACACTAAGCCTGAAATCAGGAGCACTCAACAAAAAAATTCACTGTTTCTAGATTTGATACTGTACAACTTTTTTTTAATGACGAACATCAAGAGTCTTTTGAAAGAACAGAGAGAACAGAGATGAGAATGCTGAGGTTGATTATGGGAATGTCGCCGCTTGAGAGACTGAAAATGATGAAATAAGAAGGGCAGGCTTAATAAAGATTACAGAGGTGATAAGAGAGTCACAATTGAGATGGTATGAGAATTTGTTGAGGATGGATGACGAGGAGGGAGTGAAGAGGGCTTGGGAAGATCGAGAGAGAGACAGAGAATTAGATGGCGAGCTAAATTGAAGGAAGATATGGAGAGAAGAGGTTTGGTGGAAGATGGTGCCTTTGATAGAAGGCAGTGGAGAAGGAGCATCAGGCAACCGACCCCTTAATGTAGGGATAACGGTGGGAAAGAAGATCAAGAGCCTTTTGTAACTGGAATGGGAAGATTGATTTACATTTCTAGAAAACGTATCTGAGGAGGAGCAGACGATCGATGAGGACTGATTTAACGTCAAGAATGTATATCAGCCTTCTAAATAAAGATATCCTAGGATACGGGGTACCTAGATGGAAACCTTGGATGTCGGATGAGACCTGAGATTCAATAACAGACAAAAACAGGGGCACATATAAACAAACTTCAAGGGAATAATGAACCCAAAGTAGAATGCGCTAGGTAATTAAGTCTAGATTGTGAAGTTAAATGAAGATCAAGGAGGAATAAGAGAAAACGTTTGCATAAGGGAACGGTATTTGCGTCAAAATAGCCCACAGAACTACCAGTGAAGTATCCATGGGTAAACAGAAAATGGAGGAAAATAACTGCCAAATAATGATATTAAAATGAGAACAAAGATAAAGCTGAGGCAAACATACCTGTGAGAACATCAACAACAGATATGCAGGGTATAAATTGATTGGCAAACCAGAAGCTGACAATACCTGAAAGTAATTATGAAAGAATTCACGATTCTTATGGGGAATCAGTCATACAGAAACTTAGATGAAAACACCTGGTTATGATGGAATCGATGCAGAAATGATTTTAGCGGTAACTGAAATCACTGTTTTAGAGAAGATGGTATAAGGGAACAAAACCTGTGATTGGAAATTTCATGCCATGACGAGGATAAAAGAAAAAAAATGTGACTAGCAGAACGTGACAGTTACAGAAGCATTGCACGGACGTTGATTGTAATGAAGATATTCAATATGCTTAATAATGTTTAAGCACCGATATTTTCCTTGTGAGTTGGGTTGTTTGCCATTCAGTGATGGAATCGAAGTGTTTATCTCTGGTCCTCGTATGCAAGGGCTTGGAAATGAATTCTTCACATTTTCCATTGATGCGCGCTTCCGGTCGTGCACTCTAGAAATCTACTACTGGTTAAGAGTTGTTCAATCCGGTCTAGGACCTTACCCAACTAAACCGAACTCGAAACTCTTCAACAATACTGACTACCATCAAGACAGCTTAATATTAGAAGCCTGAATAAAGATGAAGAAAAATACTGTATGGATTTTTAATGATAATCACCAGTTATAATCTAATATAGAATGCTATACAGCAAGGTACTTAGGGAGGAAATGATCACATTAAGAGAATTGAGAGCTAGAGGACTTACAAAGGAGGAGAATGAATGGGTGCCCGGTGATGTGTGTGAAATTCCACGGTTTGCAGGGGGCTATAAAGCTCAATAATACACCCTCTACACACAAACTCCCTCTCTGTCTCCGCGGTTTTCCCAAGGTTTTCCAGTGAATAAATATTAACTGGAAACATCTCGTATGATGCCCAAGGGCCAAGGGAACAGAGAGAGAGAGAGAGAGAGGGAGTAGATAGGACAAATACCATACGGAGAAAGGATGAATTACATTACTGAAAGCATCGTACACTCAGCTGACCAATGAGAGACTCTGAAACTTGATTGTTCGCAAATCTAAAAGGAAAAAAAGAATAGCTCACTGAAAATAGTAGCAGCAGGAACGTGACAAAAAAAACAGACGGATTGTGGGAATTTCCAAACTCTTAAATGGAGTTTGTAATCTTCCAGGTGTAGACGGCACTTAAACACCCGCTCTCACTACTTCATAAGGAACCAAGAAGCCTCTCCTTTTAATACTTCACCGAAACCTACCGCCAAAATCCTGATACTGAACAACTTACGCAAGAACCAAAATCATCCGATGTGACGTGAGATGTAATCAGTTCCATAAGCAAGGTCCTTTTCAATTTCCATACAATAGCCCCACATTAATACTATGATTTCCTCCTAAGTGTGTCATCATCATCGCCTCCAACACAGTGCGACGCAAATGGCCTCTGGGAAGCTGCGTCGATCGTCTTTCATGTGCTTTTAGTTCCACAAAGCTCCTTTTTATCTCTAGCCTCCGTATCAGTCTTTATATAAGTAGGCCTGAGTCTTCCAGTTCTATCTGGCGCGCGCAGGAGCCGAGCTGGCAATATCATGCGGTAATCTTCCCCAGGATTGTGGAAGGATATGTCCAAACCGTCCCCATTTCCTTTTTCATCATCAGCTCATCTAAATAATTATGAAAAATCGCCATTTCCCTTGAGACAACATTTCTCACTCATATCATACCATCTGACTCATAATGCTCTTCCTGCAGCTTTATCCTCAACTCGAAAAAATCTTTTAGATAATGAGTTCAACGTCATACAAAGATTTATGACCTTATAACAATACAGATCATACTAGACTATTGTATAATCTTATTTTCGTATGCAGTTTCAGCTTCTATTTGATTACCAAATTACTCAGTTATTCCATTATCTGGATTGTCTTTTGCAGCCTTTCACTATATTCAAACTCAAAGAGAACATGCACTTAATACATATCTGAAAGACTACCTCATTATTTATTACTCCATCTCATGTAATTTCGTCCTTTCGTTCATACTCTTCCCAAAGTATTTCTGAATATTTTAGATTCAATCGCATCCCATCTCTCAAGATATACGATGCATTCTATTAAGTAAGCTTTGTAAATATTGTAGTGCACAGCCAATGAAAGCAAAACCATCCGCATATTCTAATCTTTCAACCTTCTATCGTTGCTCCGACAGAAATCTTATCTTTGTTTGTATGGTGTTTTTACGTTGCATGGTACCAGTGGTTATTCAGCAACGGGACCAAAGACTTTTCCTAAAGCCCACGAGAAGGGCAGAAGCATAAGTGACTATACATATTATACCTTCGAATGTTCAACAAACAACAAACCGGAAAGAAAAAGTCAGGACGAATTCATGTTCCATTAAAGCAGTTGTAGTGGTGGTGATATAGTTTTCATATTGGATGGTTAAACAAATAAATAAATGCGTATTCTTTGAGTATTGCCAAAGAGCGACTTAAATAAAATAATAACAAGGAAAAATTTAATATTGAATGAAGAAAGAATAAATAATAACAATGAAGATAACTACTACACAACCCAACCGAAAAGAGAGAGAGAGAGAGAGAAATCATTAGCCTTGGAACTTCGTTCACTGAGATCATATATCGTATAAAACTACTTTTTCTTTGGCAAATCATAAAAAAAGATGAACCCACTGTTAACTTTTGTCACAAACGCTTTGTCGGCGTTCTCTAATCAACGAATTAAATCCTACAGGGAGGCAAAAAACATTAACTACGAATTAATGTTAAGCCAGTGTCAATATTCCATAACAGTTATGTGAACAGTGCATATATCAAGTGTAAAATGTGCATAAAATATCTGCATACTCTCCTTTGCGAAAGAGATGTGTGGATGTTGAATGTAAATGAAATGTGTATGTATGTATGTATATATATATATATGTATATATATATATATATATATATATATATATATATATATGTGTGTATGTATATATATATATATATATATATATATGTGTGTGTGTGTGTGTGTGTGTGTGTGTATATATATATATATATATATATATATATATATATATATATATATATATATGCTTAAAAAAATCACATTAGATGCACGTGACTTCATTAGTTAAGCGAATACCACAGGAAAATGATAGGCAGAAATCCAAGCGCTTTCGTCTTGGTAAAGACGATAAAGCGCTTGGATTTCTGCCCATCATTTTCCTGAGGTATTCGCTTACATATATATATATAATATATATATATATATATATATATATATATATATATATATATATATATAACATTTTCTCCAATATGAAATATAAACGGCTGTGAACTGTGAAATAAGCAGGAGGGTCACGTGCCCTCCGGTTGGCGTGAAGGAGCAATTCCAGATTTAACCGGCTTGAGGCGGAAAGGACAGGACGTAACCAGGTACAGTTTCCCGGGGAACGATTACCGTCGACTATGTCGTGTGATCGCCTTCGCCGGGTACAGATACTAACGGTATCTAAAATTTTCAAGCAGTTGTCGAGGGCACGAAGTGTCAGTCGGGCATAATGGTCGATGATAATGGAATCAAAATCTGTCCATAGTCGTAGTTATAATTATATTCATTAACAGTTACTGGGACTAGCCAAAATGCCATGTCCACGTCTAGTGAGCTTGCAAAGAACAGAGAAGTGAGATGTATAACTGCGGTTGAAAATGCTAAAAAAAATTAAAGATAAAAAAAAACATTAAATAAATGGGACCGTATAAAACAGATAATGTTCTAAATAAATTATGTCATGGAAGCAGGTGCGATCAATGCTAAAAAAAAATAGATGAATAAAAACTTAGACAAAACTCTCAGGGTCAAAGCCACCCGATCTGAATGTTGGAAAACCCCACAACTGTCAGAGTATAATACCGCAGAAGATCCCATTTCCTCTGCATACACAGGCCTGTACCGAGGGCGACACTCCCCCCCGCCCCCCTCCCCCATATTTTCTGTGACTATCCTTTTCATTGAACTATACTTACAAAGTATTAAATAATCTTTTGTTTTTTTGGCAAGTCTTTTTTTTATATATGTAAATTTTGTTATTAAACATTACCATCATTCTTTAGTAGTCGGAAATACAAGAGTGATAATAGGAATATGATATAGGCCACCGTATTTGTAAATGATTTTAAGTAAAATTCTGCTAACCAAAGTCAGTACT
>NC_087210.1:68055288-68057788 GCF_015104395.2 Macrobrachium nipponense
TCACTCTCCACACACACACACACACACAAACATCCCTAGACAGCCATACGTAAGCATTTCCGAAGTAACATCAGAAGTAAACAGAATGTTTCCCTGAACAGGGTCGCAAGAAAATGCAATTAAAAAGCAACTATGACCCAAAGCTACCTCTTTCTCGGGAAGCACACCGGAGCAAGGAGCCACATTTATCTGCAATTCAGACGCGAGTAAAATGAAATCGAAAGTTGTCTGACCAGATTTCGGGCCAAACTCGCAGACGTTTTCGGAACCCGGCCCACCTGAGCATACGTTGATTGTCTTGCATGCACGGCTAAAAAAACTTGACTTTCGTTGTGAGCCGTATGTGGACAGTTATGCTTCTCTAGGAAGAGACGACGCAAACATACAACTGTATGCATGTTCTGGAAGAAAGAATGACAGTAAATTCAAAGCATGCTAACATTAGCATAACCTAACATCAGCTTATATCATTCGAAGCATGCTAACATTAGCATAACCTAACATCAGCCTACCGATGTAACCTAACGATATGAAAGGTTTAGGCTTCCTTATACCACGGCTGAAGAACACGGGTGGGCTCCTCAAGTTTTATTGTGTGCTTGCATATTGCCAATTTAATCTAGACTGATTGACAGAATCTTTACAATACACGTTACAATAAAAATCTGAAATTTACTGGTAGACTTCACCAAATGTGCATGTATTTTTAGTCGCCAGAACTTCTCAACTTTTTGTTTTCCATGGTTTTTGGTTATGCCTACTTCTACAGGCCTTGAATACCAATGGGGAGATTAAGGAAGAAGCTCTCCCTTTCATGAGAGAATTCGAACCCAACCATTTAGGTTAAAGGTGTGGTTAATGTCACACACCAGACTGTTATTTAGGAAAAATGTAAGAGCCATCCCGCCCTATCTAGTGGCAAAATAAATCAACGTTTCTGACTTTCAATCGAACTTAGGATCCACAATAATTTCATGTTAAGAAAACGAGAACAAAGGAAATGTTGGATGGCGTGTGCGTTTGTAGCATGGAGGGTAAACTTAAGAGCTCGCTCGCGTTTTTATCGTTAATGAAAAAGCACCTTTTTCATAATTACAATCATGTGTATATGCATATGTGTTGTGAAGGGGGGGAGTGTGGTGTGTGCTAGTGTGTATATTATGTGGATAATCAATAAACATATTTATGCATTTATAGCGCAGAGAAAACGACCTGGAAGATCTTTCCAAGCTGCTTGTATATATAATATATATATATATATATATATATATATATATATATATATATATATATATATATATATATATATATATACATATTATTAAGGTAGATAAAACCTACTCACATGGAACAAGCACACAGGGTCCACTGACTTGAAATTCAAGTTTTTCCAAAGAATGTTGTTTTCAACCTCCCACCGCAGACCCCACACTACGGAAGTATCTGATCATGACACAGAGCCAGTGATTTTTTCATCGCCTTGGGGGAGGCGCGAACTCTCGACATC
Organism: Macrobrachium nipponense; assembly: GCF_015104395.2. NCBI lineage: Eukaryota > Metazoa > Arthropoda > Malacostraca > Decapoda > Palaemonidae > Macrobrachium > Macrobrachium nipponense. Next base: position 68,056,796 of record NC_087210.1, read on the forward strand.
TGAGCGGCATGTCGCGACACTAGTGACCATATCATTATGTGTGTGCGTGTGTGTGTGTGTGTGTGCGTGTGTATACATATAAACTGCAAGGAAGATATGTGTATATGTGCAAACTGCGTTTATTCATTGTAAAGTATAAACTGAGTGTGGAAGTGAACCTGCCTGCCTAAATTTATTTGGGCCATTGATATGGTCAAAATAAACTCGCTCATACAACTAGCTAATAAATATTACCTCAAGCCATATTCATTTCCACGTCTAACACAGTAAGCTGTAGTGTGCGCGTTAGTTGTAAATTAAACTTTCGCACAATAAACAATTTTAAATGTACTTTTCTAATTAACTGTAAACAAACAAACAAAAATATCCAGGTCCACTATTCAATGCAAGATATATCCGCAATCATTTTACGATTACTTATCGGATTTGCTGCACTCTTCAGTTCTAAATTATTTGAATTTTGAAAAGGCGAGGAATCTTACACTTTTAGAAGTGGGCGATAAATATAATCATCAAACGAAGAAAACAAACCTGTAAAGGGAATTGTCTGTTTAGAAAGCAGAGGAATCTTATATTTTTTTTTTTATAAATGGGCGACCAGCCGACCAAGGCACATGAAACCGGTTCTAGCACATGGTGACGGAGAAGGAAGAACGTGTCTCAGTAGCAGCAATCAATGGCTACATAGTGTACGCCGAGTGACGTCACGGCAAACCTTGGAACTCGGGGTAGTCATAGAAGCCGGGGAAAAGGTGGTGAAAAACGAAATATTCTGGGTACATTCTTTTGTTTTCATCTTTTATTAGTTGAGTCTACATTCGGTGCTAAGAGCATGAGTAGGTTGCGGTATGAACCTAAATCATCTGAGATTACTTAGAGGATTATTGTTTATTTTTACCGGAAAACATCCGCGAAGACATGAGGGTGAACAGATCGTGAAAACACAACGTTCCGAAGCGTTTGCGTGGTTATTTTATGCTTAAGAAAGATATG
>NC_087210.1:68060288-68067788 GCF_015104395.2 Macrobrachium nipponense
GAATCACGTTTCTCATGTACCCTGACTGACATCACATAAACAGGTTTTGCAAACCAATACTGTTTTTAAGAGGCATCACTCGGTGTTAGAACTGAAGGTTCTCCAAACCTGTTCTGTTCCCCAGGCAATCTGAAGCTCTCCAAATCAATTCTGATCATCAGAACCATTAACTGACCTTTGTCAAAATTAGTTTCTCACTTCGTTCAATTACGGGGCAACCAGCACAGAAAGTGTTTCTTAGAGCCACTATTCGTCTTCAAAACGTTCAAAGGGTTTTTGCAACCAATGCTATTCCTCTAAGTATTTGATCAATCTAATGATTATTTTGTTCAGATAGGAATTTTCTTCAAGTAAATGAGTTCCCTTTACTAAGCTTTATACAAAAGAAATGGGAATTTATAATTAATGGCCTCATTACACAATAATACTGTAAACAGAGCCATTAATTCCTCTACATTAAGAATCTCTACGGCAACTTCATTTATATACATATGACTATAGTTTGGGCCAGAAGGAGCTTTCAACTATAACTAGATATAACAGTGAAAGAAAAGTCTGAACTAAAACGAAAAATGAAAAATTATTACGAAATGTTCTACCACCTGGTAATGTCTTTAATGATATCGCAATGTACCCTTTGAATATTTTATCAACTTTACCATAGCCTATAAACAAACTATAGAGACTGGAATGTTAACGATGATTTTATTCCATTCTCTAAAACTCCGTGACGACATTTTTCGTAATCTACTGACAAAGTGTTCTGTCTATTCTAAGTAAGCTATTCATATGGCTTGTTGCATACGAAATAAACATAGCCACATCACTGCCTTAATTACATCCTGGTTAGCACGAGCACTGATTGAATATGAAGTTTTCTTGTCTTTATTATGGAAGGCAGAAAAAGTGCTTAGGGTACTACTTACTTTCCTTCTGTTCCTCAACTTTACTCTGTCAAAATATTCCTACTGAGTGTCAGGGATGGTGAATTTATAGCAAATAAAATATCCACCGAAGCTCCTTCGGCGCAATCGAGTTTTGGGCACAGCGTATAATGCTGTATGAAACTCTTAGCCACGGCCCATAGAGCTCAGCCACGGTCCTGTGGTGGCCAGTGTTGTTAGTACCTATAGCGGTGCCAGGAGTACGATTATGACTAACTTTAGCCTTGAATTTAATAAAACAAATGCTTAGACTAGAGAGCTGCAATTTGGTATGTTTGATGATTGGAGGGTAGATAATAACATACCAATTTGCAGGCTTGTAGCCTCTGTAGTTTTCAAGTTTTCTTTTGCAGAACACTAAAAAGCAAGAGCATCTCTACCCTCCTCATATAACAGAAAGCTTTTCGGGTTCCAAAATTAATTAAACCATTTAAAAAAACTCAGGGGAATGAGCTATTGATTACAATGAAAAAAAAAAAAAAATTAACGACATTTTCGGGTTCTAGCTACAAGAACACCTTCATGGCCATGATCACATGATGTCTAATGTTGGGAAATATTCTGACAATCTCTTCAACACATCAAATGGTAATCTCCCCGTTGTGACCTTTCGCAACACCTGCGCCTCCGATAAAATAGGTTTTCAATTATAACATATGCTTTAACATATGTATTGTATATTAAATAGCGTGTGTAAAGTCAGAGGTGCGCGCGCGCGCACACACACACACACACATACACACACACACACACATATATATATATATATAATATATATATATATATATATATATATATATATATATATATGATATCTACTATCTATCTATATCTATATCTATATATATATATATCATATATTATATATATATATATATATATATATTTATATATATACTATATATTATATATAATTAAAATATATGGATATATAACTATACATATATAGTATATGAAATTGTAATAGCCACAATGCCCTCTTAACTTCTTGAATTCTTTTGGATACGCTTGTCACTACAAAGCCTAAAGATCCAAGTTCAAGGAAATTTGAAGAAGAAATTGTGATGTCTGGTCCTGGGAAACGAACCCAGGTCCAATAATCACAAAGAGGTTACGTTTTCCAGGACCAGACATCACAATTTCCTCTTCAAATTTCTTTGAACTTGGATCTTCAGGCTATGTAGTGACAAGCGTATCCAAAAAAGAGCAAAGAATTCAAGAAGTTAATAGGGCATTGTGGCTATTACAATTTCATATGTATCTGGTAAAAAAGTGACCAGCAGAGTCTGCATATATATATATATGTATATATATAATATATACATATATATATACTTATATATACAGACATTCTGAATAAACTCAAAATCTCTTGTGACGACAAGACCCAGCCCTTCACAAGAACCAAACGAATGATTCGTAAGCAACGCCCATCCTACAGAAAATCCTGCTGATCTACCAAACCTGTTGAAGGAGTGAGCACAGTGATAAGCGTTATCAAGCTACGCCCTCTTCACGTTCAAATTGACTCATTAGGAGTGTCCTGACGTCAACACCTCAGGTGGGGCTTAGTGTGGCAAGTGTCTGAACCTTACGTCTAAATGTCACGGGGATTTCTAAATAGTAAAACACGAATTACCTTTCGTCAATTTTTCTTAGACTTCTGATACCCACGAGGATGTTCAGCAAATTAGGCGATAAGGTTCTTCTTAAAGAGAGAGAGAGAGAGAGAGAGAGAGAGAGAGAGAGAGAGAGAGAGGAGAGATTAGAAAGAGAGATTGAAATTAGCTTTATCACGCTAACAGTGAAGAGAGAAAAAAATGTGAGGTTTACAATGAAAAAATATTTATAAAGACGTCGATTCAAATTAGTGAGACAGTGTTATAAGTTTCATTTAAATAGGAAAAAGAAAGTGACAAAAATTTTAAAATCCTGAATAATCTTTTTTTTTTCTGTAAACAAGAGACGATAAAATAAGAATTCTTATCACTTTACCTTTAACTCCAAGGCAACATTCAGCACTTACCGACACTCCTGAAACAATTAAAGAAATCAAATCATTTCTATTTATACACATTTATTCAGGTGATTCTAAAATAAACCTTAGGATTCCAGGTAACAAAAAGTGGGAGCGGAAAACTATACAGACCGCCATGCTTTACCATTATGTTTTTGCATTGCTGCACTGACCAAGATGAAACACTTTTATTTAGTCAGAAGGTTTTTATAACATAAATTAAAAAGATAAGTGGTAAAAGAGCTTTAGGTAGGAAAAGATTAATCATATAAATTAATGATTAAAGAAGGACAAGTAATGTACATACGCTTACACGCACATACAAGCACGATAGTAATATATATATATATATAATATATATATATACTATATATATATATATAATATTATATATACATACATAACATATATATAAATGTATATATATATATATATATATATATATATATATATATATATATATATATATTATATACATTACATATAGATATATATATAATTGTGTGTGCGTGTACGTGTGTGTGTGTGTATTTGTGAAAAGAGAGAGAGAGAGAGAGAGAGAGAGAGTAATATTTACTTTCAGCTTAAAAATAAAGACAAGTCCACTTTAATCAACTTACACATTGCATGCAGTCATAAAACTTTCAGGACAAGACCAGATATTGGCAAAATGCTTTCCATCTTCAGTGAACCAAGAAGATTTTCAACATATCTTTAACAAAACCTAACAACAATAACCTCAAGAATACTTGTAACAACTTCAAAAGCAACAACACTATGATCACGTTGATCACGATCATAAACAAGCAAAAAATTCACCAAAATTTCTTCGGCGCAATCGAGTTCTCTGTATGAAACTGTCAGCCACAGCCCGGTGGTGGCCTGTGTTGTTGGCACCTACAGTGGTGCTAGAGGCACGATCATTGCTAAATTTAACCTTAAATAAAAAAAAATTATGAGGCTAGAGTGCTGCAATTTAGTATGTTTGATGATTGGAGGGTGGACGCTCAACATACCAATTTGCAGCCCTCTAGCCTCAGTAGTCTTCAAGATCTCAGGGTGGACAGAAAAAGTGCGGATGGACAGACAAAGCAATCTCTGTAGTTTTCTTTTACAGAAAACTAAAATAAAGTAGAAAATAGTTTTAGTTAATAAACAAACAATAGAAAACAAATGGTATTTAGCGTAAAAAAGCTAAAAACTGAACAGCCCTTAAAGACTGCAATATCTCCACCTGCACGAAAGGTGAAAGACGTGGAAAAGAGTGAGCTTCTTTTCTGAGCTTCCGTTTCAAAAGGCAGGTAATTAAAACGAGCGATTGCCAAAGGAAAATGAAAATATAAAACACGCGGACAACGATTTCTCCTCAGGCGAAATGAAAGTTACATTGACTTCTCTGTCGAAAAATACGGGAATAAAACATCTGGAAGAAAAACGAGAAGTAGAGAGAGAGAGAGAGAGAGAGAGAGAGAGAGAGAGAGAGAATGATTTTCATTCCTTGTAGAATCATAACTTCATAAATATTCTTCTTCTCGAGAGCATGTTTCCTGATATTTAAAGTGATAGGCAATACATCTTTGCAAGCAACATTTATTAGAATTTTTCTTGTTTTTTGTCTTCATTTTATGCAATAAGAATATTTTAACTCACATCATGGTTGTTTTTTCAGTACGCCATATTTATAGACACATCTCTGAGTTAGGACGAAGTCTGACTAATAATTCGATTTGGAGTTCCTTTGCAAGTGCGTATATTTTCAATCTTGGTATCTGCGTCACCTCTAAACGCTCCCCGCCCCCCATCCCACCCTCCTGCCGCCCACAATCCCCTACATCCCATCTTTACCTCCATCAATATTCAATTAACGATATGCAAAGCACGAGTTATATGGTATCTGGAAAAGATCGCTTACCTTGATAATATCCTTGTTTAATTTTCATTCGCAAAAACATTGTTTCCCATGAAAGAAAATTTTAAGATTTAAAAAATAATATGAGTAGCATGAAGAAATAGTTACAAATTGTTAAGAATATTTAATGCTTATTTAGCTCATTAAAATGAGTAAGGCAAATCTGTATACATAAGTCGCGTAAAATGTCCATTCTACTTCGATTTTCATTAAAACAAGCAAGATGCGAATAAGAAATTGACACTGGATACAAAATTGTGCAAAACCTTTGTAAACTGCTGATGCTATTGATGCCCTGTGACGTTTAGAAGACATTACTTAGACTGAAGAAGAATGTTAAGAATAGAAGAAAAACTTAGAAGAATGATGGAACTCTTATTTTATACAGATTATGATTTCGTCAGGAAGACGAGGGTTAAACATTAGAAAAATGGCAGCGTTAGCACCACGAACAACAACAGTAAAAGTGACCTTACGAGTAGCGTTTAAGTATTCGATGAATCAAAACACGACGAAGTAACAGGCAAATGAGCCTCGTAAGCCTAGCTTGGGATCCCGAGGTGGCATACAAATGGTTTCCTACTGAGTGAGAGGAATTCGTTGACAAAAAAGTCGAAGGGAATATAAAAGGCCCAGCAGAAACGAAAGGAAAGGGCTAAATACAGTCTCAACGTCTGTCACCGCTCTTGAAAAGTCTTGCCTTAATGTGAATTCATCAACATTTAATAAAGAAAATTGATTTTCAAGAAACAGAATGAAATTACGATGATATTAGAATCTTAAAGAAGAGTTATAAATGTAATTCTCTCCTAAATCCTACCTGAAAATATGGATATCATTAATCTAATACACCCCCATCGGAAAAATGAAAAAAGGAGGAAGTAAGAGATAATTATGTAAAAGTGCGCTGCTACTCGACATACAAAAGCAAATCATCAGTGCCACAAAATCATACAATTCTTTTCAGGCCATCAAAAACCAAAGGTTCAAACTGCACACAAACAAGTCCAGTTGGTCGTTTCCACTCCCTTCTCTTTTACGTCATTTATTTTCTCTTTCCGAACATTACCTCTACAACGGCGTTTTCAGCTATTTCATGATGTTTAACCGTGTGCAAAGTACACGATGTGAACGTACGTGTCATGTTTAAGATGTAGTATGTACCAATGGGTGGGCTATACAACGCACGATTGACACAGCAGTCTTTGTTAATATAAACTTGTAACCTATAGTGGTAAGGGTTGTGACAAAATATACAGCGCACTTAGAAGTCATTTAGAAGAAATGGATTGTATTACCGACATACGGACCACTAGCTGAAATTAGCGAACACTGAAAGTAGCGGTTTTTTCTCACATATGTCCAACTGTAATGTTTTTATGACATGTTTCGAATAAGTTATGATGTATTTTTCATAAGGATTTTTCGATACAAAATAGAGTATTAGTTGTTAACATTCTCGATGGGAAGCGGTTGGAGGATAGATGAACGAATCGCAGGCAATAAAATAATGTATTTCTTAGCTAATTATTGTTAATATGCACATGAAAATATATAAAAGAACTGAAAAAATTCTGATAAACAATAAACATTGAAGTACCTTTTTTGACTAGAAACATGAAATGCCTACTTTCCAGGAACGTCGTCAGTTAAAACTAGGGAACATTAGTAAATAATTCAAAGTAGCAGTTTTTGATCATTATGTCTATTTGTATTGTATTTCATTAGATATTTTGATTAAATTACATTATAGTACTACGTTTTTTGCAACAAGGGTTTCATCATATTGTCGTCTGTACAAATACTTATTCTCAAAGCAGGTGGAAGCGCCTCAGTGGCATGGTCGGTATGGTCTTGGCCTGCCACCTCGGTGGCTGCGAGTTCGATTCTTGGGCATTCCATTGAGGGGTGAGAGATGTGAATTTCTGATGACAGAAGTTCACTCTCGACGTGGTTCGGAAATCACGTAGAGCCGTTGCTGAATAAACCACTGGTTCCACGCAACGTAAAAACGCCACACAAACAAAAATAACAGGGGAAGAAAAGTTGGCAGATGGAAGATAAACGAGTATCTAGTGTAAAAAGGAAACTTCCCTTGATAGTGGATGTTGGTTGTAAGACCAATAGCGCACGCCCTACAAATATTTCGAATGGGTAACTTTTTTTATGTCGTCAGTTTAGAAAGCATAGCTTAGCCTACACCGAAAACTGAACTAGAACGATACTCTGTGCCATTGAATAACTCTGAAGTTCTGCTGGTGAGCAAGTATACGGTTAATGAAGGATTTTGAACTACCATTGCTTAACAACGAGTTGGACACTCAACTAGAAGGAACAGACAATCTACTTCACAAAGTGGTGAATATCAGATCTGAGAAAACTTCGCATGTGAGAAATAGATCCGGCATAACCAAAATATTGAGTATACCGAGTTTATGGGGCCCAGAAGTAGGTCCCTTAAAACCGATCTCAGTTTATGATTTCTCCTTATATGCTCTTTTCACCTCCATCGTATCAAACTCACATGTAATTTCTGTACGCTCCATTTTCGCCTTTCCTCTCCAAGTGATATATCCATTAAAAGCAAAATTAGGCTTGACATGACGTGTTAATTATGAAGATCATTATTC
>NC_087210.1:68072788-68125288 GCF_015104395.2 Macrobrachium nipponense
TTTATGGTATTGATTTCTTTTGCATGTCATCAAGCGTGTTCTCAGATCCTTAACCTAATGCCTCAATACATCTCGACGAGTATTAGTAAAAAAGGAAATAGAAAATAAATAAATACTGCAATAAATAAACAAGTACTCAGACTTCTAGGTATAATGTTCTCATGAGCAAGTAACCTTTCTTTCCTATGCGTAAATACAAAATTAGAATTTAGATTTATGGCCTCTGGGTAAAGCAAAAAACAGGAAATTACGGATAAGAGGAAGAGGAAGTCAAACGGAAAACCGGAAATGAAACAGGAAATGAAACTGCGATACCCACGTCTTTCCAAAGAAATTCTTTCTCAACTTCATATCGCTGCTGGAACCCAATATCAATCCCTTTCCTTTTCCAGAGCAAAAACTGGTTGACTCAGAATGTTCTTGTTTTTAGGAGGTCTCTCCTGAAGTTATTGCAGATAGGAATAGTTGATAAGAATACAATGCAATCGCTAATGTCAAGATGCTATGGACATTGACGGATGACAAAACCATCTAGTTCTTGTGAGGTTCACAGCAATGGCAGCATTGACAATACCAGAAAGATTGTAGTAACACAATGACAACAGTCTGATTATCTAATAGATACTTAGATGAGAATGAAAGTCTCTAATGTTCCAGTGTCTAAAATTTTTTAAAAATACATCTGCACACAGAAACATCATAAGTTTTGACGGATCAAAAATTCAACTGCCACGTGCAATACTCAAAATTTATAAAATTTAAAAATTCCAGGTTTGAAAAGCTATCTTAGAGCAGCCAAAAGCAGAAAACATAACAAACAGAATTTAGCATACTAACGCATAAAGAAGTTCCAAGATGCTATGGAAATCCAGAGACTCATACCACCTCCAGGGTAAGGAAAGGCCACTAAGAAAAGGCCACTGGAAAAGGTCTAATGGGAAGGGCATTGGGTTCCTCTTGAAGGAACTGGTTTTTAGGGGTCTCGAGATCTAGTTTTTTGAGACCTCTGACTAAACGGACGGAAGGAAGCAAATAACAGAAGAGAGAGAGAGAGAGAGAGAGAGAGAGAGAGAGAGAGAGAGAGAGAGAGAGAGAGAGAGACTCTAGACCTTGACATTTTCTCTTATGCTAACAAGACCTCTACTACGCCTTCGCCAGAGCTTCTTGGGTCATCGTCATACGAAACACCTTCTGTGGAATTGATTACCAAATCTTTACGCCCTGTACTCTTGACATGCGGAAGGAAGGAAGGAAAGAATGAAGGAAAGAAAGAAGGAATGAAGGAAGAACAAATATCCTGACTCTCTCTCTCTCTCTCTCTCTCTCTCTCTCTCTCTCTCTCTCTCTCTCTCTCTCTCTCTCTCTCTCTCTCTCCTGGCATTAGAGCTCTGTTAGTAAAAAGCTGAACTAACTGAGAAAATTTATGAAAAAGTTTCCAACATGGAAATTAACATGTATTCATAGTTGAAGTCGACTAATTCGTTAATCGTCATCTGCTCAGTTTCTTTTTTTCCATCATTCATTGTTGCCTGTGTGCTGACACTGATTAGTCATTTCCAATTTATCATTACTGTATACGATGAATACGACTGTAATTGATAATTAACTTAAATTTTCATCTTTATCATTATCTTTGCAACCGAATGATGATGCAAAGTAGACACACTTACATAAGGGTGTACTGTTCTATATGATATTTGTTGATTCCTCACTGAGAGTGTATGTTGATGGTCTAAGAAAATTAGAACACCTGAATTAATATGGAAAGAGCTGAGCGTAGCTTCCTAATGTGGCACTGTTCCAAGTGAAAGGGCCTGAGAAAGAATGACAGCATGATTTATATACAGCACGACCTCAAATGTATGACTGGAATCTAATAAAGAGAAACGAACGAATAGAAGACAGTGAGTTTCGTTAATGTTTTATGAATAGGGGACATAAACTGGATTTTGTATGCGTATTGCTAAAAGTAATGTAGTGGCTTGACATGCTTTAAGAAAAAAACCGAATAATGATTATTAAGTAGCTAATGCGGCCTTATATCAGGCACTGTCAATCTATTTTGATTTATGTATTTATAATAATAACGGAGGGACGGCTACGCTTAATATCCTTATACAGCCCAACGAAAATTGATAAAGGAGAGATAAGAGAGCATATCCAACTAAAAAGGTAGTGAAAGATTAGATTATGGGAACATGGTAATAAAAGAAAATTCCAAAGATTATAGATGAAAAAAAAAACTGATCGGAAAAACGAATTATTTTTCAAGGCATATTAAAAAAAACTCTCTCCGCAAAGGCGATATCCTATCAGCTTCGAATACTGATAAAAGACCACTTTAAATCTAGTGAGCCCTAACCTAGAAAAAAAAACTGTATTTGCAAAGCAACGAAAGAATAAATGATAACATGGAGTGAAAAATACAAAAGGGCTTGTTCAGGCCTTATATCGCTGCCTCTCGTAATTCAAACAACCTTTCCATTTCGTTTTATGGCTTTTCATTTATTCTGCCACCCATAGCGTCTGACTATATTAGGCAGAAGGGCTTCAAGACAGACCTTCTTTCACTGTTGGCTGAGCACACACGTGGCTGTATGTCTATACGCAGTATAAAAATATTTTGTGGATTTTATTCAAGCATCTGTCTATTCTGTAAAATATACACAGAGTACGTATACATACACAGACACACAGGCACACATACACATATATATATATATGTGTGTGTGTGTGTATGTTAGTGTATATATTATATAATATTCAACAAATATCCGTTTTCTGTTATAAAGGGATAACTGCAGAAGAAAACAGGCATTCATTCTGTGAATACTGATTCAACGATAAAATGTGTCCAAAAAGCTGCCACAATATTACCAGTTTGATATTTCTATACAAAGGGCTCATCAGCAGTACGCCGAACCCCATACTTATCATTCATCGCTCGCCTCTACCATGCAACCTCTCTCGTTATATACTATATATAATTATATAAGTGTATATATACATACATACATATATATATATATATATATATATATATATATATACACACACACACACACACACACACACACACACACATATATATATATATATATATATATATATATATATATATATATATATATATGTGTGTGTGTGTGTATGTGTGTGTGTGTAGTGTGTGTGTGTGTGTGTTTGCGCTTGTGGGCATGAGTCCGTACAGATGTTTAAATAACAGTAATATTTCAAAGACAAACAGTCAAACGAAATACCGGATAGCAGTTATAGCCTAATTCCCGTTTCAAGTTACCATATTCCAGTTTCCCTCACACTGTGACAACCAATCTGCTTTCTATTTTCCCCCACGTTCCCAAACGATCTCACGTTTTGGAAAACCTAATTTCGAACTCTGGACTTTCTTCCTCTTCTTCATTTTCCATTCCCTCAAGCTTTCTCCGCCACCTACGTTTTCATACAATCAATTTCTCGCCCTTCATTTTTGTGCCATGGAAGACCAGCTCTCCGCGTCCATTACTGAGAACTGGTTCGACTATCCCTTCACAGTTCAACGAATGCCTTCCTACACTGACACTTCACCTGTCTCATGAAGCCTTCAGGGTTTCCTATGTGTTTCTGTCTTTTCCTATTCAGTGACTTGGCTTTCCAGTAATGCAAGAAGCTATTTCTGTCATATCCGGCCTGAAATTCTGCAGTCATTTCAGTACTCAACTCTATTTTTCTGAATTTCTGACTTCTTGATCAATCTTCATCAAAGTTATTTTCATATTATAGAAGTTTGCTTTTATTTTGTAGATTTTATCTCGCAAGTCACATAAATTGATATTTCACAGACTGAGAAGCTAAATACCCAGTAATGGACATAATAATCATCTAAAGTAAAGAGTATGTCTAAAGTATCCACCTGGCTTTTTTATGTGAGGAAAATAACCAGGATTTGTGGGGAAACCAAGGTAGGACGTATTTTATTATTCGTATATATCAAGAAACTGGGACAAGCCAAGAACCTGTTTATGCAGCTGCTTATGTAACTGTATATGTTTGAAAAGTGTAGGAAGATGGCATACCCAAGAATGTACTGAGCCCATTTTCTTTACTGTATTTCTTAGACAATTTTATGTATAATTGTATCATGGGAATGTGTTAAAATATAAGTAAAAAATTAAGTATCTCTTAGTTTAATCAGACCACTGAGCTGATTAACGGCTCTCCTAGGGCTGGCCCGAAGGATTAGATATATTTTTTACGTGGCTAGGAACCAATTGGTTACCTAGCAACGGGACCTATAGCTTATTGTGGGATCCAAACCACATTATATCGGGGAATTAATTTCTAATCTCTAGAAGTAAATTCTTCTGATTCCACGTTGGCAGAGCAGGGAATCGAACTCGAGACTACCGAAACGTAAACCATTCGTCCAACGAAGAACTTAAAATATATGTAAACTAGGTATTCTTACACAAAATCACAAGAGATTTATGCATATGTTTAGATATGACCTGATATTCTTATGCATAGATTTCACCAGTCCCAAGGCCCTGTATGGGGTAGCACTGTCAGTGCGCCTCACGTGGACAACTGTAGGCGTTACTGAAATTTGTTAGCAGAGACCCTTCGACCCTTAGCCGTACCCACTTTTTAGCCTTTGCCTCCATCCCCGCTTCATTCTTCCATCATGCTGTTCAACCTCTCCAACTCCCTTATTTCATTGCCATTAAGAGCTGGGTGGCTGAAAGCGGCCCTGTGCAGGGCTTTATAGCCTGATTTCCATAAATCAAATCAGATCAAATCACCACTCTCGTGGCCTTAGCATCACTTTTTCACAAAGGATGCTCTTGTAAATAAATGGTTCTCTTTCTGACAATATGAACAATGAAACATAATCCAAAGGAAATCCTACTTTTAAGAGCAGAGAGGGATATATCAGCCCTCGTTAACCTTCAGAGGCAATTATTGTGAAGTTCAGTGGAAAGATTATGAGTTTCCTATTTCTACATCATGGCTGTAGAAATCAGGTCACGTGAGAGAGAGAGAGAGAGAGAGAGAGAGAGAGAGAGAGAGAGAGAGAGAGAGAGAGAGTTAAAAGGGGTCTGGGAATAGGGGATGAAGCTTATAATTGACACGTTTAAGTAAAATTGTACCTATGAGACCTTCCAGGCAATTTGGTATCGTGCAAAATGTTCAGATCGTAATATCACGAACGACAACATTTATGTTAAAATTATAAGCTTGAAAAAGAGCACAGGTTATAAACCCGATGGCAGGAGTGCTAGGAAAAGCACTCTTACTGATTTCTCTAGAAAAAAGAGAACGTGATTCTCATCATGTCTCGGCCAAATAAAAAAAAAAAAAAAGAGAGAGAGAGGAAAAAAAAGGTGGGCGAGGTACACCACACCAAATCATTGAAATCCAAACGGAAATGACGGTATCGAGCATCGTGACGAAAGACTTTCTGAGAAGAGAGAGAGAGAGAGAGAGAGAGAGAGAGAGAGAGAGAGAGAGAGAGAGAGATTAAGGACAATTAGACATTCTCCATCCTTGACACCTTTTTCTCTTCCTTATGATCATCAACGGGGGAGGGCATGGAGGAGACAGCTCCCCTTACCAGGGCCACCCCAACCCGCCACCCATCTCCCGGGGCGCATGCGCACCAAGTTCAGAAGGGACGTCGATGTAATGTTGATAGTCTTCTAAAGAGGGAGAGATTACTTTAATTAGTTAACTTGTATGCTTGTCATCAATATCAAGTCTACTGTTTCATAATTAACATGCAGGCCTAGAACCAGTACATCCAGTGCAGGCATTATGAAGAGTTGATTTTCTTTCTCAAAAAGAGAACGCAAACAAAAAATACGAAACTATTTCTTCTTTTTAAACGTGCATAACCTATTCCGCTTCATCGAACCCAAAAGATTTTCCTACTCTGACCTTTCAACAGAACGGATAATATCGCGAAAGAGCACACACTTGTACATGATGCATATTCATCGAAAGATAACGTACGTACATTATGATTCCTCTAATCTGAGCATGCCTCGGTTTAATGCGGTCAACTCGCCAAGATTAAGTTCATTCGTTGGCATAGCAATGAAGACCGCATCAGGTAGGTACTGTGACGAAATTTACGATGTAAGTTGAAAACTAATGAGCTAGAATCTACTTTATAAATCTGAGACAGTTTTGTGAAGCAAACTCTAGATTCAGCAGTAAATATAACGAATGTAAATCTTTTAGATAGTGGATTTTTAAGTGACAAACTTAGCTGCATGATGGGTTCATTAAAATACTTCGTATTTATCATTCTATATTATATGCATGGTAAACAACTTGGAGAAAATGCTATAACTTTGCGAAAGGATTTCAGAAATTAAAAGAAAATGCATTTGTGCATTTAAATCAACTCTGAATATTTTAATGGAGTTCACAGTTTTCGTTCTTAAAAAAAAATAACTATCTTAAACATTAAAGCAAATCTTACGTTAAACTTCAGCTATACAGAATAATCAGAGCACAGCCTCATATTTTATTTTTATTATATGAATATATGTCATGTCAGTTGCCTAAGAATATTAAGTGTAATTTTGTTGTTAATGTCTACTATTTGAAAGTTTCAGTTCTCGATTTTTTTTAATAACCAGAAGTAATTACAAGCGTATAATGCCAGTTCACCAAATTCGGCAAACTTGATGGAGTTGAACGTAATCGCATTTTAATCTTATGCTTTGACATATTATTGCTGTATATAATGTGAATCAGACAGAATGAAATCAGCTGTTCGGCTCAGTGGGAAGGGGGACCCACAAAAAAAAAAAAAAAAAAAAAAAAAACTTAAGTGAATGGCTGTTTAATCACGCTTTTGTTTACATGATCTTAAAAACACATATAAAACAGGGTTTCATTATTGGACTCCCCAACTTATGCATTCGTCAGCAGAAAACATCTTGGAGGAAAAGACATTCAAAGGTTTAATTTTCTACTGTGGATAAAAAGAAAAAAAACTGCCAACACGACGTCTTCAAACGATATTCAGTCAGCCTACCAGGTAATATAGTATAATTAGGTTTAAATGAACTACAGCTTTAATAACAGAACAATGACTTTTCCTCGACAGCCAACGGAATACCGCCTCCGAATTTCTTGCAGGTCGTTAGCCCAGGATGCCATTATCGGACACACCTAGATAAACGAGAGGAAATGCTTGGTAGGGCACCGACTTCAGGTGAGAGCTGGTTATCACAAGAATTGATGACTGGTTTGACGAGGAATATGGACCGGTTATAACAAGAAATAATGGTCCCTGGTGGTATCAGATAGACCTTTATCATCAATTCTCTTCATCTGGTATTCTGAGGGAGAAATAGCACGCGCTAACAGAGCCAGCTTGATCCAGCAAACAAAAAATCTGTGATATTAAGCAATTATCATCGGTTTGCTCAGTTGCGTGCCATTTTTTCCCCTCTGCTGTCAAGGTTTGGAATTCCTTCTCTCATTATGTTGTCTCTGAAAAATTCCATTTCGTCTCCTTCAAGGAAACAGTCTTCGTTTCTGAACCAACTACCGAATGGATTTTGATACGTCCGCTAATTGCCAGAACGTGAAGGAAAAGGAAGAAAGCTAAGTAAAATAGAGAAGACAGTGGAGCAGACCCACCATTTTTTTAAAAAGAAATACCACATGTGAAAATAGACTAAACACGACCCTTTTACTATTTTTTTAGATTTATCCTAAGCCCCACCTTCTACATATTGCAACTCGTGGTGTTTTGCTGATTGACACGGCAACAACCGCGTGTTCTGTGTCTGTCAAAATTCTGCCATTACTCCAGTCTAAATCATTTCTTTCCATCTCCAACAACAGTCTGCAATGAATATCGACGAGACGGGAAAACAACGAAGTTGCCGTAACAGTTCCCTGTGATGATCCAGTAATTACTGCAAATTCATATGACGAGATTCCATCACCATTAACTTAATTCTTTGATAGTTTCAACTAGTAGTACACATTTAACAGGGATGCCATAGTGACGTAGTACGACCTTCCCTATTATTCATCAGCCGACACTGTCAAATACCTGTTCTTAATTAAAAAAAAAAAAAAGCCTACCAGAAGGGGATTTTTAAATTCCATAGGCTGCTGCACAGTAAGTCTTGACACGGGTATTTGATCTATGCAACTCTTGCTAGTTAAAACCAGCTTGTTTATCTCCAAGCTTGTTTATCGGTCTCTTTCTCCAGCATGTTAAGAACGGCTGACTTTAAGTGCAGTCCTTCTATACTCACTACACTAAGTCAGTTCATCTTTCTTTAATATCTTTGCTAAGACTCCAAATTCTAAATCATCAGCCTTCGTTCTCTGATACTGTATAACAGTCTAGTTAGTATACGAGATGTCATTCCATTTTCGGCGAATATCAACTCCGCAGTGATTCCATCAAAGCGCGGTGCTTTCCATCTCCTAAGTTTCATTATGATCAATTCCCAATAACAAACGGTGAATTCATCCGATGATAAAATCAGTATTTCTTAGGCTTCTGATGTAACATTCGCATTATCCGACAAGTATCTCTTGACCTTAAAACAAATATGTTCCCCACGGCGTTGCCTTTCCTTTTCTTGTTGATGGGTATTTTACTCTTATTTTTACCACGTCAATAGCTCATCAGCAATCCTGTCACTCCCTGAATACATGGTTTTGTTGGCATCTTCTGTCTGCTTTTCCAGATATTTCCGCTTAACTCTTCTTGCTCTTCGTTTATATTCACTATCTAGACATAAGTACTACAAGGCAAGGTAAACATGTCCGTTCTTTATCTCCTTAAAGAAATTATCTTCTTTTGGCATTTCATTTGTTATCCAAAGTTTCGGTTTGGTTACCACATATCCCACAACTTCTTTTCCTGCAAAGGGATATCCATTCTTAATACTAATCAAATCCTCCCTGACTGTCTGCACCTTCTCCGATAGAGTTTCTAAAGATTTGCAAAAGCTTTTTCCTTCGAGAAGCTTTATTGTGTAAAACCTAGACACTCTTGTCAACTTTTTTGTTGGGTGCCTTTAATTTCAGCTTTAGTGTGGCGATAACCTTTAGGAGATCAGTGCCAACATCTGCTCCTCTACAGCTGCTTGCATTCATCAGCTTTTTTTTTTTTTAACTCTTGGATTAATGGCTGCACATTCTATTTGGTTTCTACGACTCCCATCTGGGTGTGTGTTTGTGTATGTGTATACATAGTACATGAATGCATACATACATACGCATACACACACTATATATGTATTGTATATATACATATATATATGTATATATATATATATATGTATATATATATATATATATAATATATAATATATATATATATATATATAGATAATATATATATATATATATATATTGGGTAAAAGTGCCTTAAACGAAAACCTTGTAATTCGTTCTTTTAACATTTGAAATGGTCTAATCACTTCATATGTCATATGAAGTTTCACTTCCCCTGATGGTGACACACACACACACACACACACACACACTCACACACACACACACACACACACATATATATATATATATATATATATATATATATATATGTGTGTGTGTGTGTGTGTGTGTATGTGTGTGCGTGTGTTTGTGTATTAGTGTATGTATGTTTAAGTTGACAAATTATTCCTAAGTAACCGTACATAAATACACATAAGCTGCCTTTCCAGAACAACAACGTTGTAGTGATATATTTTCATTAGCTTCATTTTAATTTAGAAACAAGGTATTTTCTTTTCACAGGGAAATATGGAATTATTAAAGATAACCACTAAAGGTGAAACAGGAAAAAGCCATACAGTTACGGTAGCAAGTGGCATTCAGAGCAATTGGACAGTAAGATTAGAGAAAGGAACCCGGAATGATGGTAATGAAAAAGGTTTCAAAAAGTGGGCAAGGCCTCAAAGTGGGTGCAGCTAGGGCCTGAAGGGACGCTCCACACTAATGATGCCTACAGGGCAATACGTGAGGTGAACTGCCGGTACTGTCCTCTTGCAGGGCAGTATCATATCCTTATGACCTTTTAGGATGGATATGCGCAAAACACAGCTGCTATTCTCTCTCTGGTTAATCATAATGATTAACAAAATTATTGTTCGCGCTGTTTCTGGATCATTTTTTATTATTAATTCATTTCATGACTTAGGGGTGCCTTAGCACCGTAATGACCAATAACTCTAAATGAAGAGTTTTAACATAATATACTGGTACTACACATATCATGCCTACTAAAATGAAGACTGCCAGAAAAAGTGCGTCTTTTCATTCTCATATTTATAATTTCTGCTATCGCCCTCTTATTCTTTTATTTTTGAAGACGTGTTCATTCCATTAACCTATCCTGTCTCGAATATGGCTTTAATGCTATCCGTCCAAAACACGTATACCAGCACGATACCAAGAACCATGAATTTACAAGAAAATATTTCAAACCAAATAAATTTTTAAAAAGATTTCTGGTAACGTGAAAATAATATCCCTGAAAGACACTATGCACTAACTGGTTTCATATAAAAAGGTCTTATCTAGGGAGAGAAACCAATTTTGATGCAAAGCAAAATGAAAAATAAATCATATATAAGATTAGCTCAAAGCAGCTTAGGACGACAGATGGACAAGTATGTACATTTAAGGAATTTCGCACGAAGGTTGCAGAAAACGGATCTTGACAATTCTATGTAATTTTTCTTTTATTCTGCTACGCTCATCTGGAGAAGAATAATTGACAGCTGACTCAGGTCCCAAATATCCTTACAAGGTAAACCAACAGTTAACAATTTATACAACATCCATGAAAGAATAAATAAATTTGTTTTTTCTGTACACAGCGAAAAGCTCCTAATTATATATTGTAAATTATATATATATATATATATATATATATATACATATATATATATATATATATATATATATATATAATATATTATATATATAATCATCTGACACAACTTTGAATGTATATCAACACATGACTGCTGGTGGATAACTGGCTGCTAATAATAAGATTTGCATTATTTTACACCTTTCCCAAGAGAAATGGTGGCTCCAGAGGAATTACGATTGCAACTATCAGCTACCTTTTGAAATGAGGTTACAGCTCTTATGCCCTTCTCCCTCTTATGCCATTCTTTTCTGGGGCCCAGTACAGTAAACCAACTACCAGATTCACAGTAAAGTTCTTAGTCAGCAGAGGCATAGGTGATTTGATCGCGACATCTTAAAGTGATCTGTCATCTCCCAGAACCAGAATTAGTAAGGTGTTTATACATATACATATTTTATATATATATATATATATATATATATATATATATATATATATATATATATATATATATATATACATATATATATATATAAATTATATATGTATATGTATTAGACATGTATATGTATATATATATATATATATATATATATATATATATATATATATATATCTATCTATACATATCTATATTATATTTAATCCCTCAGAAAGGGTATTCCAAGTTTTTGCCTTCTAATTCTAGCAAATCCTTCGGGACGAGTTCTCTAATTTCATCCTGTACTTGTGAGTTTGCTGCACCTCGACTGTGTTCACCTTAAAGGCAGCAAGCGTGCTTTCTCCTACAAAGGCATAAAAACATCATTAACAAGATTTCTGTAAACTGGACCCAAATGCGAAAATGCAACTTGCCCGGAAAGCGAGGACATTGAACTTGACTGAACAGCTGCAATCAAAAAACAAGAAAACGCCCCAAACGGATGACAAGCTACTTAAGGCGAAATGTAAAGGCTCGGCTTCCCGCGAAGAGATTCCTACCACTCCCAACATCCTACGGGTTTGTGCTGTGATATTTACAGGACCTTTTTAACCTCACCTCTCGAGACTCCTGGGGGCAAGCTTTGTTATATCATGAATATGCCCTTGACACGGATCTCGTCTTTGGTCTTCCTTTGTTTATTTCTAACGAAACAGATACCTCCCGAGGCTTTCCCTTTCATCGTTTTGCGATTCTTACTTTCACTTCGAAATATTTCCCTCTGGAATAGATCCACCTCATGACATATTTTCTTTCTTTTCTTACGTCATGCCTCCCTTACTTTCCTATAATCTCGTTTCTGATTCTTTGTGATATCCAGTTCCTTTTTCTCAGGACGTGTTTTTCATCTCACTTTACTTTCCCTTCCTCATATAGGTCTCTTAGCATTACCCCACCCCACCCCACCCCACCCCACCCCACCCCCACCCGCACGCACACATCGCCCATCTAATGCCCCCCCTATTAAGTTTCCTCCCCCTTGCCTCAACTAACAACGCCCCCTAGGAGACTCCCCACATCAGTTTTCCTTCCAATCTCTCTCTCTCTCTCTCTCTCTCTCTCTCTCGTCTACTTTTATTTTTTCAAGGATGGTGTCATTATGTGTCCACCTCCTTCGCCCTTTTACTGCAGAATTACCGACACTTTTACCCGCTCCCTTCCTAGAGGGCGAATGCCTTTTAAATGACACTTTTCGGTCTTTTTATTATTTCGTTAGAATTCTTATACATAGAAATTATTCCCATTTTAGGGCTACTTTGATACATGAGTAGCATGTAAATTTCATTTAGTTAAGCTGTATCTTTTTTCCTTTTTTATTTTATTTTATTTTATTATCTTTTTTTTAACTTTTATCTAAAATCATATTACTACCACATTACATTATTACGTATAATCCAGTTATATTAACTTCTTGTATCTGCATACCTACGAATTATCATCTAATCCTCATCACCTACTTCTGAGGCGAAGAGCGTCAGAAAAGGGGAGAGGAGTGAGCCAAGAAAGCTCCCTTCTCACAATTGGTTTGGGCAGCCTATAAGGGTCACTCAGCCTCCTGACGAGGGCGGAGCTTCCACGTCGCAGGAGTAGGCGTGTCCTCCGGCTCTAATCGCCCTCCGATCTATAGGAAAACGTTTTGTCGAAAGTCGCCTCCTCCAGGACCTTTTTTTTTTTTTTTCGCGTTCCTTATGCACTTTTCCTCCTTTCATTGGCGTTCTTTGCGAAATTCTTTGTGTAATGAGGGACGGGACGAATTTCAAATTTAAATACCATATCTACTTTTTGTCACTCTCATAAAGGTATGAGAGACAACTCCTTTGAAAACAAAACAACAAGATCACTTAACTGTTAATGAAGTCTCCTCCGTAATTAATTCGTGGCGTTTAAGAAATCCTTTGTGTAATGAGAAGGGACAGATTTAAATATATCTATTTACCATCACTTATAAAGATAGAGCGAAAACTCGCTTAAAAACAAAAGAAGCTCACTTATCTGACAATAAAGTCTCCTCTTTAATTATTCTGCGGTCTTCAAGATATTTTTTGTGTTATGAGAGGTGACAAATTTAATTATATCTATTTATTATGACACATATACACATACTAGAGCAAAGATTATCTTGACATCAACAAAATATGATCACTTGTGTGTTGATATATCAAATATCATCTATAATAAATATTATAGCATTTGAAAAGAGTATTTGTGCAATAAAGTTTGAATACATACACAAATAAAAACAAATTGGTAATAAACATAACAACGACTAAGACTATGACGAAGGGGGAGACTACATAGGTGGAGCCTGACAGCGAGGGGAAGGACAGACACGCCTCTTGTGAGAGGGCGAGTTATAGGAATCGAGCACAGCCGAGGACCATTTCAACTCGTTTTCCATCACGCCGAATTTCCTTCGCATTTCCTTCCACCTTCAAACTGGTCAAGGGTATTTCGAGTAAAAGTTTAGTTCTTCTCTAAGGTCAGAGTCTTTAGATTAAAAATTAACATCAGCTTGAATCATCAAATGATTATTTACTGGAAATCTCCATGTCACGAAGCAGACATTCTTTTTTTTACTTTTTCACTATTTTTCTTATCATTTACGAAAATGGAATAAATTCTGAATATTAATACGAAGGTACGTTGTAGTTCATGCAGAGCAGCGTCAGGAGTAGCATCATTATAATTTCATAAAGAAAAATGAACACTCGAAGGTTACTTGATTTTCTTGTCAGACTTTTTACAAGTAACTTGAGATTTTTTCAAAACAAATGCGTTACCCCTCTCTCTCTTTCGATATATATATATACATATATATACATACATACATATATATACATACATATACATTTATATATATACATTTAAATATATAATATATATACATATGTTGAAATATATATGAACATATATATATGCGTGTATGTATGCATGTGCATATAAATATATTAAAAAAATATATATATATATATATATGTATATATATATATATATATATATATATATATATATATATACATATATAACATATTATATAATACATACATATATTATAATATATATATATATATATATATATATATCTACACATATATATACATATCTATAGTTATACAATTATATATGTGTGTGTATTTGTATTCTAATTTTCCTCCAGATATTTCATTGCCAAATGGTGATTAAAAAATAAAGAACTTTAAAAAATGAACCATAATTTTCCTCCACGTCCATAAAAACCCCGTGTCGCAAAAACATTTTAGAAATGAAAACTAATTTACCTCTGTATGATTCGCATTTGCAAGGATTAGGTTAGATTCCCAGCCTACGGTTGCAGCGTCAGCTGAGCTAAAAAAAAAAAAAAATATGTGCGCCGAAGGTATTTCGGCGCAATCGAGTTTCCTTTACAACGTATAATGTTGTATGAAACTCTCATCAGCTGCCCATGAAACTCTCAACCGCAGGCATGAAACTTTCAGCCATGGCCCGGTCGTGGCCTGTGTCGTTGGCACCTACAGGGTCCCACGCACGATCATAGCTAACTTTAACTTTAAATAAAATGAAAACTCCTGAGGTTAGAAAGAGTGCGGACGGACAAACGAATAGTCTCCCCAACAGTGTTCTTGCACAGAAAACTAAAAAGAGTATGTGACCAGCAACCTCATCCAAAAGAGACTTTCTGAGACACAGAATGCGCTAGATTCCTGACTCCACCTCCTCCAATAGGATAAAAGGTATATGGCTCAAAAATAAAAAGAAATGAGCAAATAAAAGACATCCATAGTATTCTATATGGGCCACATGAATCCATTTCAGGGTATATAAAAGTTATGGAACACAAGTTCATGTTCAAAATCAGAGGCCCACAAAATTTATATATATATATATATATATATATATATATATATATATATATATATATGTATGTATATATATATATTAACTTTGTGGGCCTCTGATTTTGAACATGAACTTGTGTTCCATAGGTATTATATACCCCTGAAATGGATTCATATGTTCCATATGGAATATACATAATTATATATATATATATATATATATATATATATATATGTGTGTGTATTTATGTATATACATACATATATATATATATATATATATATATATATATATATATATCTAATAAAAGGAGCCCATAAAAACACCAAAATGTAGAGAGAAAAGTACTTTTCTCTCTACATTTTGGTGTTTTTATGGGCTCCTTTTATTAGATGGAATTCTGTTGTTACAGAACACTTTTACCAGTCATATATATATATATACACACATATGAACTTGTGCTCCATAATTTTTATATACCCCTGAAATGGATTCAAGTGTTCCATATGGAATATATACATACACATACATATATTATATATATATATATATATATCTTATATATTATATATAATATGCATAATATGTATATATATATTAATATATAATAATATAATAATATATCTATAATATATATCATTTCGTGTAAGAATATGTATAATGTTTACTCTCCTGTAGGTGTGTGCGTGTGCGTCTGCAGCGAAGGAAATAGTCCCTTGTAAAAAAAAATAAAAAGACGACAGCTGTCGCACGATAACACAACCCAATAAAAAGTCAAGCAGCGGAACGCTATCGGTAAACACGGTAGCGCAAACGCCGCAGTACACAAGCGTTTGGACACTTGCCAGCGGAATTCAGATAACCTTTGCTGAGCCGAGGTCACTTCCAAGAAACCCATTTTCCTTCGCCGTACCCTCATTCTTGTTTCCTTTCACTCGTTTGTATCCGTCTCCCCTTCTCCCCCAACCCCCATCCTACTTGATGCTACTGTCATCTAAATCATTCTTCGTTATTCTTATCATTCACACTTATGAGAATTTATTTAATTAAAGAAAATTATTGCAGATATGACCATCTAATCCTTCGGTGTCTTCAGACTGATTTACTTTTAATATACTTCCCACATTTAAAAAAATTGCAAGAAAGAAGGCTTTGCCTATTTATATATACATTCTCCATTTTTTTAAATATCAAAGTACGCTTTCATTATATCCTGCCCTATCTTTTTTTTATATACTCATGTAAGTCATCTAGTAAATAATATGTTCCCTAACTTGAACCTGCTGTATTTTGCTACTTCTTTTATGCTGCATACAATTCCCCTTAGGGCAGACATAGTGCACGCTACTTTTCCTTATCAGCCATATGGTTAACTTCACCTTTTAACTCAGGCTTTATCCATGAGCCGACTCCATTTATCTCACTTTGAGCACTGGTCTCTTTCTTTTGCATAATTTGGCGACACCACCCAACGTTCTGATTCCAGTTGCAAATTCCCTCGAACGATCAATTTTCATATCTTTACGGCAAGTCTGTGAGATTGCTGCTTTCCGATTTGCTTTAAGTCCCACGAAAATGCATATGGTTTCTCTCTCTCTCTCTCTCTCTCTCTCTCTCTGATACACACACACACACAATCACATACATTTTTTCTTAGGAATATCAATAAGCAAACACTTATCACTTATAGTCGCAAATAATCTCTCTCTCTCTCTCTCTCTCTCTCTCTCTCTCTCTCTCTCTCTCTCTCTCTCTCTGACACACACACACAATCACATACATTTTTTCTTAGGAATATCAATAATCAAACACTTATCACTTATATTCGCAAATAATCTCTCTCTCTCTCTCTCTCTCTCTCTGACACACACACACAATCACATACATTTTTTCTTAGGAATATCAATAAGCAAACACTTATCACTTAGATTCGCAAATACTCTCTCTCTCTCTCTCTCTCTCTCTCTCTCTCTCTCTCTCTCTGACACACACACACACATACATTTTTCTTAGGAATATCAATAAGCAAACACTTATCACTTAGATTCGCAAATACTCTCTCTCTCTCTCTCTCTCTCTCTCTCTCTCTCTCTCTCTCTCTCTCCTTTCCTTCAAACTCTCAATATCTAAACACTTATATTTGCACATAATCTGTCGGTCTGTCTGTCTCTCTCACACACTTATCTTCCTTCAGATCTTCAGTAACCAACGCTTATATTTGCACATATATTTTCTCTCTCTCTCTCTCTCTCTCTCTCTCTCTCTTCTCTCTCTCTCTCTATCAGTAACATTGATGGCTGTGATAATTCTGATTCTCTCTCTTTCTCTCAGCATATATGATAATATTATAGATGCAAATAACCGAATCGATTTAGTTATCCCAATCTATCACTCATCAAAGTAATAACATTCCGTGAACCTCAAAATTATCATCATTATTTCCTTCGCACTAACATCCTCTTTACTTTCGTTTTAGCTAAACCATTAGCCAACTTGCTTTCCTTTCACCTCAATTTACCTGCCCGGTTTCTCACTATTTGGTAGTGCCAGCTAGAGATGCCCGGGGGATGTTGGCATGACACAGGAAGAGAGAGAGAGAGAGAGAGAGAGAGAGAGAGAGAGAGAGAGAGAGAGAGAGAGAGAGAAGAATGCAGGGGCCTTAGATTTTTTAAGGGGGTAAATACCAAGCACCTGTTGATAAAGTTCATCCATATAGAACGTTCATTTCATTACCGTACAATTATATCATTCTTCCTTCATTTATGGACCAGGATTACTTAAATGCGTTTGGTAAAAGACAAAAATCTTTTTCATATTTTACTCATTTTCATATTTTACCAGGCTTATGGGCCGCCTATGGATAAAACCGCGTACTGGCTTATAGCCAGTTTAATCTGAAGAAAGCAAATAATCAACAATTTAAACATAACATAGGGTATTGTTACAATCTGAAAAATGATTCATGATGACAAGTCCTTTTTATCTCCTTTGTTGTGGTATCCGATGACTCAGGTAGCAATAAAGCGCTTGACTGCGGTAAAAGGGCTTAAGATAAGCTCAAGGAATCAACATTGTTAGTTCCAGTGGCGAATAAAGATGAAGGGAATGAAATCAAGACTACAATTAGAAACGGATGCGGTACACATGACTTTCATTAGATGGAAATGATACTCTGAGGATTTGTTATCCTGTACCTTATCAAAATTAAAAATATAAGTTCTCCATTAACGAACAAGCCATCATGAATAAGAAACTGAAATAAGACTTTATCAACAGACTTCGCAATCCTCAAGAAATATGTGTATATGATTGATAAAAAAAAATAAGAAAAGCATGATAACAAAAAGCAAGAAAATTTAAAATGTGAGAATCCAAAAATCGAATAATAATTACACTTCAGAAATGTTTCGGTTCCGTCAAAACTGCCAATTTTTTTTTTTTTTTTTTTCAGAATAATCACAACTACCAGTGGAAACCTTTACCCAAAAACATCCTATGACTCAGCTAAAAACAGAATGTCAAGAACAAATTTTAAGGGGAACTTGGCTTCCAAAATGTTAATTCCACAACGTGACTTCTGTCTGAAGGAGACATTGCAGCTATTTTAATTATATTGATCTGGTATGAGAGAGAGAGAGAGAGAGAGAGAGAGAGAGAGAGAGAGAGAGGAATTATAAGAACTTGGATAGCCATTTGCTTCTTTTGTTAATTTGGGTACTGAGTACTTTCAGTCATTCAGCGCTTAAGAGGGAGTTGGAGTTGTTAGATAGTCTTAAAAAATGGCTGAAATTGTCCAAGTGCTTGGCTTGACTACCTAAATTTCATATATCATTCGAATGAACAAAAGAAGCAAATGGCTATCCAAGTCCGTATAACTTCTCTTGTATTTCTTTTCAGTTCTCTCTCTCTCTCTCTCTCTCTCTCTCTCTCTCTCTCTCTCTCTCTCTCTCTCTCTCTCTCTCTCTCTCTCTCTCTCTCTCGATAACAAGATAAAGAGATCCATAAAATGAGACGAAGTACAAGAGTCTGAAGGTAGAACAAGAAGAAAACCCACATTTATATAAAGAAATTAGAGATAGAGAGGCTAGACAGCAAAACTGAAGAAAGGAAGCGGGAATATGGATGCAAAGTTAAAAAGAAAAAAGAAAAAAAAACTAAAGTTGGTGTTGCTAAAGGACGCTGCAAATGCCTTCAGTAATGCCTACAGTGCACCACACGAGAATGACGGCATTACTCCCTACGGGGGTTTTTGTTAACTTTTTCAATATTCCATAAAAAAATTTCAACAATTCACTAATGCCTTTCCGAGCCTGGTCCTGACACTGACTCCAAAATCCATTCTCAAAATGACTGCGTTCCTTCCCCAGTCAGTACGATCTGTTAATTGCACCCACAGCCTTTCATCCATAAATGTATATATGATAATTTTCAAAAGAATTTATACTGGTAGTGATTTATTTCCCTAGCAGGAGAAGACCAAAAGGAGTGAAGCAGCCAAACTTATAAAGATCCAGACAAAATCATGAAAAGAGAAAATAAATGCAATATGCAGTGTCCATGAACATCCTCTCTTGGATTATGCAAGGCTTGACTCTTCAGCAGTCATGTTATGAATATGGAATAGATACGATGTCCCAACTACCGTGTTCAACAAAACTAAACCGAATCCATCCAGCATACACTGGGTGGAAGACCACCTATTGGTTAACTCTGGAACAAGGACAGTGCCAAACTTTCGAAAAATTGCTGTTAATCGGTTTCTGTGGCCTTGTTTCTTTTAATCCTATTGCAGCAAACAACGGTAGTCAGCTTTGGATGACGTTTGATGTACGCAAAATGCAGAAGTACAATACAGAGACTGATGTAATAAAACAGAATTAAGAGAGGAGATCCTTGATCGATAATCTTTCTCAGTAATACAAGTCTCTTACTGATTAATTAATAAACTAATACATACGAGATCCTCCAGAGGTAAAACAAATGCTTCAAGAATTTCAATCGCCCATCACCAAATAAAGGACACGAATCGACGTCAGCAGCGGTAATATTATTCAAATGGAATTCAGCAAGCCACAAGTTAACTGCCACAGCAAATGCTTGTTCATATTTTTCCAGTGACAATATACATCCACACTTGTCAACACCGGAAGCCTTAACTGTGGGTTCCGAACATCAAAAACGAAAACAGTGACAAATGTGCCCTTCTACCCTACCCTGCCGTGCGTGCCCTATTCCCCTTCCTAGAACAAAAAATGCAGCCACAATACTTTGGCCTTCCCTTCGCTTTCCTCTCCCATTGCTTCCATTAGCAAATAACAGCAAGAACAGCAGTAACAATCTTTTTCTCTTTTCTCTCTCATCCTCTCTCCTTCTCTCTCGGACGTTCCTCCTCTTCCCTCCTTCTCTCCTCTCTCTCTCTCTCTCTCTCTCAAATTACCTTCTTCAGTTCTTTCAAAAACAACAAAGAAAACAAAATATCGCTACCGCCCTCCCGTCTCCTCTGGCCATCTCACGAAAACCATCAAGATCGACTACAAAAAAAGAAAAAAGAAAAAAAAAAACCTTCCGCCCTTCCTCTATCTTCCTCTCTTAGACCTTGTGTATAGACACTTAACATCCCAACCCCTCCTACGAAGATATTCCATTTCACGTGTTCCACATCTGAAGTTCCGGATTCGGGAGGGAAGAGGAATCGATACTGTCGCCTATCGCTAACGTCGGTCATTAATATCCGAGTCTATAACCTCTGACAGTCGGCCTCTATTGTTTCTGCTGAAGAAAAAAACAAACTCATTCCATATCTTAACATCGTTTGGCAATTACGATTTCAGTCCATTCTTTCCTTCCTTCGGTGTATCGTTCTTCCTTCATTAGGGTCTCTATAAAAACTTCTCTGGGATACCATAAGTGAAAGATATACGAAAGATGCAATATGCTGAACAAACTATTACAAGAAAACTATACTGTGAATTGTTGAATCGCCCAATTGTATCCATTCGTTTGCAGTCGTTCTTAGCAGTACAATTCATGTAAAGCTTTCGTTCCTTCATTATTATCTCATCGTCAGTAGCGCAAATGTTCTTATTGTTTTCTGATAAACCTTCCTCTCTACTTATTTCTAAACCTTCATGTCCCGTCCTACTTATCCTCACGGCTTATTGAAGTTATTTGTTTGTTTGTTTGTTTGTATGGTGTTTTTACGTTGCATGGAACCAGCAACGGGACCTACGGCTTTACGTGACTTCCGAGCCACGTCGAGAGTGAACTTCTATCACCAGAAATACACATCTCTCACTCCTCAATGGAATGGCGGAGAATCGAACTCGCGACCACCAAGGTGGGACGCCAACACCATACCAACCACGCCACTGAGGCGCATCTTATTGAAGTTATAAACAATTCTCCTGTTTAAAATGTAATGTATTGCTCATATACCTTTTTCTTCTCACGGTCGTCTAACCCGGCCCCAGTCTCTCCCCACTGACCCCTATGGGGTATGTAAGATGAATGTACTTTAATTAACCCAAGCTTTCGGATGGTACAAACTGTCACTAGTTCCCAAACATAATGATATACTTACTACAACATTATCTGTCTTTTTCCTCCAGTTTTAAAAATTTATCTCCTATCACCAAAACAGACGAGTGGTTCTATTCTATTCCTTAAAAGATCAAAGCATAAAATTGAAATCATAGTCGCTAATTACGTTTTCACCAGTGTCTTTTTCATTTTTTTTCTGTAGTTGAAATTTATACATGAATAAAACTATATGGTAGTAAATACGCAACAGAAAAATGAGATATTGGTTCTGCATTTACTATAAAAGGAGTCGTTGTTCTAATGAGAACTACTTATATTGTAACAACTATTAACACCCTGCAACCTAAGAATTATATATAATTATATGCATTATATATAATAAAAATTATATATAATGCATCAATATATTGCAATGAGTAAAATAAAATAAAAAATAAACCCTGTTTATCGTAAAACTTCAAGAAATATTTCTTTACTTTTGAGCAGGATAATTCATCTAAATTTAGCACACAAAAAATAAAGAGTTACTGCTACAGTTGCTCTGTAACTTTTACCAAATCTGCTCCAGTTGTTCTTTAACCTTTGCCAAATCTGCTCCAGTAACTCTGTAACCTGTGCCAAATCTGCTATAATTGCTCTACAATCCTTGCCAAATCATCTCCAATTACTATGTAACCTCTGCCAAATCTGCTCCAATTGCTCCGTAACCTTTGCCGAATCTGCAAAGTCTAATTGCTTTGTAACCTTTGCCGAATCTACTCTAATTACTCCGTAACCTTTGCCGAATCTGTAAAGTCTAATTGCTTTGTAACCTTTGCCGAATCTGCTCCAATTGCTCTGTAACCTTTGCCGAATCTACACCAATTACTCCGTAACCTTTGCCGAATCTGCTCCAATTACTCTGTAACATTTGCCGAATCTGCTCCAATTACTCTGTAACCTTTGCCAAATCTGCTCCAATTGCCCTGTAACCTTCGCTATTGTCAGGATCCCAACTTCATACCTCATCTCTCTATAACGATTCTCCTTTGGATCGCTCAGTGAATCTCGTTACCTCAAAACTGCTCAAGCGATTCAAGTCTGCGAACCTTCCCGCCAAATGCAGCGTCGGTTCTCGACGTAACAGCGCCGTCCGTACTCAGCGATCTTGAACAAGAAGGGCGTTAATAATGAGGTTTCTAGCCTTACTGAAAGCAAGAAAGCAAAAAGACTAAAGTCGGATACGATACCTTAATTCTTGATCTTTCTTCTTCAATTCGCTGTGCACTTTTTATTCGCCAGATGGTCTTTCCATTTTATTGCAATTGACTTAATCCCAGGAATCTACGTGAATTGCGAATAATAATAATGATGATAATGATGACTAAGGAATTGAATAAAATAATGCTGAGATAAGCATTTCTCTTGGGAAAATTAAATCTCTCAGGACAGAATAACATTTATTCTGGTATTTACATCAGTATAAAATGTGCTTCATAATAGTCTAATATTAAACGAACAATTCAAACAGGGAAAGCTTAAAAGTCATCAATTTATGAAAAATTTAAAGCTCTGATATCAGAAGATAATGAGATCATTTTTAATATCAGCAAAATCATCCGATTCAACATTGTGTCCCTCGTAATATGACGCCTATATTTATATGATTTCCGGAAATATAACATTTATGAAGATACTACATTCATTATGACTCTCAATGTCTTTACAACAAATATATCGAACACTACTACTACTAAAATGAAAATGATGATGGTCATTTCAACGTTTCAGAAGGTTTTCAAAAATTTCCAGCCTTTTAAGTCACCAAAGAGAGAGAGAGAGAGAGAGAGAGAGAGAGAGAGAGAGAGAGAGAGAGAGATAAACGCCCATTAAGCATACAGACACCATAGACTCGTTCTTTTTTTCTTACCTTGGTATAATGTATGGAATTCATTATCTCGGTGACCTACATTTTACTGTTTATAATTCAATAAAGTGTTTAAATATGATTTCATTACAGGTTTTAAGGATGTTTTCTAACAGATGAATAATATAATGACACGAACCATAACATCTCCAATGAAATGTTTTAGGGCTGTTGCCTGGTATGATAAGGCGCCCTATGAGGTAATGTTACGCTAAGTCGGTTGGTATTGCACTTCCATCTTCAATGGAGTGTCTTGGGGTTTGTAGATCACTTACGAAGTCGGGATTATCTTCTTGTTTATGACGACGATGTGTTAAACTCATGGTGAGGAGGTTCTTGTAGAAAACACGAAGTATAAAAATATATATATTCTTCTGAAGTTTTACATGCTGAAGATCAGATATGATTGTACAAGTCTTCTAATAACGATAGCTTGATCGCTTCTGCCAATGATGATGGCTACTTCTGTTCTCTCTACATGATAAAGCTTAGGTAAAGAGATACAGGTCTTCTAATGACGATAGCTAACTCTGTTCTGCTCGTCTACCATCTCTGTTACAAGTTATGAAGGAAGCAGATAGTAGCTTGAACATATGAACATACAATCAGATGACATAGTTTCATACGAACACACAATCAAAATGAGACACGCTACAGATCACGTAGGCCGTTTGAATTATAGGTCGCGGTAGTTGTCTCAAGCAGGGAGCTTGGACTGTTTCAAAGCAAATGAATGACCACAGATGACGGCATGTCAACTTAGCCTACATACCTTAGGGTATACGTCATCTTTAGCGTCTCTAGTCTGATCACATTCCTGCAAGCAATCTGGTTGACCTCTTTAGTTTTAGTCTTTTATATATATGGACTAACATTCCATATTTTTATTATGTAAACACTTACATTAGCTCGGTCAGCTACCAAAACCAACTACTGAATATTACTCAAACTTGACTTGCATTTGACTTATAGGAGTGTGATACAGACACTATGTGAATATATATATATATATATATATATATATATATATATATATATATATATATATATATAAGTAAATAAAAATTCATGGTGTACATGAATTGATTCAAGTAATAAAATATAAAACAATGATATTGGTAAATAATAGTGATCACCTGATATATAATGATACAGTTTTTCACTTCATCTCATTAAGATATATATGCTACAGAAAATACTAATGTACTCTGACAATTGCATAGAATGAAGATTAACATGATAAAAATCATATTTTAACTGATAAAAAATTTCATATATGAATTGATAAAAATTATTAATGTTTATGCTAACTGTTATATATCTGATTCATTAATCAATATACTAACTCATATATAACTGCAGATATTGGTAAGATAAAAGGTAACAGATTGATTATAGGCTACCTGATTTGTTTATACATATGTATATGGTTTCATGTAATTATGATTAATATATGTGCACTTTAAATAGATTCCTATTGCGTACACGCAAAGATATATTTCGATTCCGTTATTTATGATCATTTATATATATAGGATACATGACCGAGGTTATACTACTTCACATTTAACTAGCTTTCGAACAACTTTTCGTCCATTACACAGTTCCAGACAACCACCTATAGCCAAATGAAACGGCCGATTTCACAGGGTTAAAACAAGGGGAAAATTTGCCTGGGCGGGTCCAACGTTCTATTTTGCGCTCATACTTATTCTCTGCATCCTAAGCTACACGATTACGTTCGCGATGAGTAAAACATCCCCAGCACGAGTCCTTCGCCAGCAAAGTAGAGTTGAATATCCTTCGGGTCGTAATTGTCGGAAGTATGTCCCTTTTGTAGTCGATTTCCGACAGCGGCTGGAGCGTTCCGCATTAAAACGAGATTAACGACGAGATACGGTGTCGGTCGAAGAAGTCCATGATGGTGCTTATTCCTTTCACATTGTAGGCGGTTGTTACTCGACTGCCGTCGTCCGCAGCGACGAACGATTTTTTTGAAGTTGCGATGTGAAATTCTCGTACTGCAGGATACTTTAACCAGGTTCCATTAATCAGCCTGCAAGTGAAATTATACAAGGCACAAGCCCTAAAATCTCTTTTATTTCATATTATTTTATTTATTTATTATTATTATTATTATTATTTTTTTCATTGACTACGAATATAAATCACCGGGACAGACAATATGTCAGTAGGTTTTGATATGTGTTTGAACTTTTAGCTTATTTGTCATTACTAAAGCGTTAAGTTTGAGTTCAAATCTTTAAGCATATATATTTGGATATTTAATTAACCTATGGTTACGTTTTGCTTATTTGATTTTATCGTGATTCCTTTTTTATTATAATTTGTAACCCTTCCGACTTCTTACGGAGTGTATTATATTGACTCCACTTGTATCCATATTTATTTATTTTTATATTTATTTTATTTATATATTTCTTTTTATATATATTTGATAAATTAATGGTTGGCTTGAATATGTGGAAAAAGTGCTCTAGCGGCGTACCGTATAAGGCTACTTGCGGTATCAAGATATGAATGAATAAAGGTATTTAAACCTTTCGTCATTAGAAGACCTGTATCTCTTTACCTAAGCTTTATCATGTAGAGAGAACAGAAGTAGCCATCATCATTGGCAGAAGCGATCAAGCTATCGTTATTAGAAGACTTGTACAATCATATCTGATCTTCAGCATGTAAAACTTCAGAAGAATATATATATTTTTATACTTCGTGTTTTCTACAAGAACCTCCTCACCATGAGTTTAACACATCGTCGTCATAAACAAGAAGATAATCCCGACTTCGTAAGTGATCTACAAACCCCAAGACACTCCATTGAAGATGGAAGTGCAATACCAACCGACTTAGCGTAAGATTATCGCAAGTCTAGCATTACCTCATAGGGCAACAGCCCTAAAAGTGGTGGCAGCGGTGGGATAAGGCGCCCTATGAGGTAATGTTAGACTTGCGATAATCTTACGCTAAGTCGGTTGGTATTGCACTTCCATCTTCAATGGAGTGTCTTGGGGTTTGTAGATCACTTACGAAGTCGGGATTATCTTCTTGTTTATGACGACGATGTGTTAAACTCATGGTGAGGAGGTTCTTGTAGAAAACACGAAGTATAAAAATATATATATTCTTCTGAAGTTTTACATGCTGAAGATCAGATATGATTGTACAAGTCTTCTAATAACGATAGCTTGATCGCTTCTGCCAATGATGATGGCTACTTCTGTTCTCTCTACATGATAAAGCTTAGGTAAAGAGATACAGGTCTTCTAATGACGATAGCTAACTCTGTTCTGCTCGTCTACCATCTCTGTTACAAGTTATGAAGGAAGCAGATAGTAGCTTGAACATATGAACATACAATCAGATGACATAGTTTCATACGAACACACAATCAAAATGAGACACGCTACAGATCACGTAGGCCGTTTGAATTATAGGTCGCGGTAGTTGTCTCAAGCAGGGAGCTTGGACTGTTTCAAAACAAATGAATGACCACAGATGACGGCATGTCAACTTAGCCTACATACCTTAGGGTATACGTCATCTTTAGCGTCTCTAGTCTGATCACATTCCTGCAAGCAATCTGGTTGACCTCTTTAGTTTTAGTCTTTTATATATATGGACTAACATTCCATATTTTTATTATGTAAACACTTACAAATGTAGACAATAAAAGATAAAATGAAAGTCATATTTGTATACTGTAAGTTAAGTTGCTGCAATAATAAAATATCTTGTAGTTTCTGCGTTAAAATTCTAGAGAGTTAAAGGTCAATATGCTAGGCGAATAAAAAAAAAAAAAAAAAAAAAAGGTCGCCACGTTTAGAGGTCACTTGAAATTCAGGTAACCATCAAAAGGGAGCAACTGGTTCTATCCACTCACAGGAAAGGTATCGTAAGTGTTCCAGGGCCCTTTCCAGCAACTTCTTTCCTTCCTACTTTACAGCTTCCAGGTTCCAGACCTTCTATTCTGGAATTGCATCATAGGTTGAAATTCCGTTGTAAGGGATATTAGATGCACCAGGGGAAATTCCCAGTCAGGAACAGGTCAAACGCCCTCAAGACTCATGTATCACTTCTATTATAGCATCCAGATTTTGCATTTTTGAGTTATGTCATATTCCAAACCCAGGGAAATCTGGTTAAGAATTAAATCCTATCCCCCCAATAAAAGCCCAAGAGTCATTCATTCCTTTCACCTTACTGATCGACATGCACACCAAATGGTGATATCAGGAACATTAACGATTCATGGAAAACTTACCATGAGGAAATTAATTCAGCGGAATTCGTGACTCATAGCTTCCCCTCTCTCTTCCAGCAACGAGATTTCTCATCCTGGAATGGCATCACAATCAAAAATGGCGTGGAACAGCAAGAAGAAAGAACCAAGTTTAAAAATGCCCCTCAGGAAATGAATCTACGACCACCGACGGGTCGTGGATCTTTTTCAGGCGAACCAGAGGGAGCCAGATGATAATAGAGGTCCCAGAATGACCTTTGGAGAATGGGAGTAAGTTGCAATTTTGCATAATGGAAACGTATCTGATGACAAATGGTGTTGGCAAAAACTATCCCTTCTAGGGACGAGGCGAAGAGACGGGTCGAGGAGGCACCAGGAGGAGGCGGTAGAGAGAAAAATCGCACCAAAGGTCATCTGTGCTAAGAGTGATCTTGGTTGGTCAAGCCCTGGAAGAATGCAGGAAAAGGGGTTTCTCTCGAAGTAGGAACCTCACTAGGTCAGGGTTAGAGCAACTGGAAGAGAGGAGGTTGAGGTTCCCTTAACCACAAGAGAGAGGGAGTGGGTGACGGAGAAGGAAGGAGGTTTCTGGGAGGGGCACTTCGACCACTTTTTTACCTCGGTTATGTGACGTAGGAAAGGAGGAAAAGGAATGGGCGCTCGGTAATGAGGAAGGAGCTGTTCGGTAAGTGGGAATGGAAGCAGCTGGTGGTCCTCCTGGTGCCTCCGGAAGGATATTTCTCTTCGTTAACCGGGACAAGTGATCAGCACTCCAGTCCCTTCACTTGGTACCTACACGGACAGAAAGGAAAATCCATCTGAGATCGTATCGCAGATGTGGCTAACAAGAGAGAACTCAAAAGTACCGTTATGAATAATAACATAAAAGTCATTCAGAGAAGTTATGAAGCGTCCAAATAACAATTATTTCATCAGGTGTCAATAAATCAATGTTGTATTGCAACTATATACAAAATATAAAACTTCTACAGGAAAAAAAAAAGTTCTCAGGATGGTTTAAAGGTGACTAAAAATTTGTTTTATTTATAAATACTACAGGAAAAAAAAGTGACGTCCTTGCAAAATTCTGGAATTTTTATCATTGTATATAATTTTATTGTGCCTACTTTAACTATAAGAATATTATTGCAAGCGAATTTCCACACTGAAATTTAGATACGTATCACGCCTAAATAAGCTGCTGGTAATTTTAAATTTCTGGTGTTAAATTATAACGTACTAAGATGACTTGAAATATGAAATATTCAGGAATAAATTACTAAAAATTTGAAGTCAATGCAATTCTTTTAAACCTCAATGAAACAGGAAAAATTTAGTTATGGCGTCTGAGTAAGCACGTAACTAAACTAAGAAAAACGAAAATAATTAAGCTCCTGCATTAATACTTTCCCAGATTAGTAACTGCTAATATTAAGACTATTGCAAATTATTACCCTACCCACCAAGATTCTAATCGCCTGATAAAGTTCACCGAACTCTGAGATTAAAACGAACTGAGGTAACTCATAACTCTTATAAGTTATGATCGCAGATGACAAATAACTACCATTCCTCCCTCTTTTCTAAAAATGGATGAGGGAAATAACTGTCTACAGCACTGCCTATCATTGGTAACCTTCCTAAAAATGGAAGATTACATACC
This sequence comes from Macrobrachium nipponense, assembly GCF_015104395.2. Classification (NCBI taxonomy): domain Eukaryota; kingdom Metazoa; phylum Arthropoda; class Malacostraca; order Decapoda; family Palaemonidae; genus Macrobrachium; species Macrobrachium nipponense. The sequence continues at coordinate 68,102,341 of NC_087210.1, forward strand.
ACAATAAACCTATCAAACACCCGGATACAAAATATTTCACAAACTATGATAATAACATGAAAGGAACCCATACTAGATTTCGTCATTTCCTTCGCCAAGACACCAAGTAAACACTTGACCTGACACTGAAGTTGTTTACCTGGCTAACCTTGATGCCATTAGCGAAGAATTCTCTCTCTCTCTCCCTCTCTCCTACTCCCTTTTTCTCTCTCAATTAATCGTGTTACTTTTTCTCTACCAGCGGCTTCGGCTTCCAAGGAAGGATTTCCTGTTTCCTGTAACCTCTGAAAAAAGAAATAAAAATAGAGAAAATAGTAGGCGAAAAAAACCGACTGGGAAAGTTTTTATTACACTGGAGCCTTAGCCATCCATGTTTGTCTTAGGCAAAGGTGACTTCCAGTTCTTAGAAACTGTATTTCGACAGTGTCAAGAACGATTTTGCGAATTAAGAAGGGAAAGTTGTTGCCAAACGTTGGCTCAACATCTCAAAAAGAAAAAGGAGAAACTTATGAAATATAGTGAGTACCCTTGATGAATACAGGAAGGTATTCTCTTTCAAAGATCCTACAAACTGATTACAATATTCTTCTGGAGGAAATTGTTCATTACCTGTTCTTTTATGATGGAGAAACGTATTTTCTCTAGGTCGTCCTGAAAGATTTATCTATCTCTATCGAGCGTTCTCAACATTAGACACTTTACTTTAATATGTAGCCATAACTGTTACTTAATTTTTTGAAGGATTACTGGCAGTATTTTGTTTAGGCTCTTTAGGAACTGACATGTTGATCATTTGGGAATTTCTACAAAGCTCACAGTGGAGCCCATAAGATATGTGACTTGTCGATCCGTCATGTGCAACTTTAAACACTAACACTGGAACCTCCTGAATTGCTTAATCTGAAATTTTTTATTAATTCTGTAGTACTTCATTTGAAATTGTTTAATTCATTCTGAAGTACTTAGTTTGAAATTGTTTAATTCACTATGTTTTAAACTATGACTGATCGAGAGCGAGTATTCTTTCATGATATTGACCATGACCATTTAAATCCTTTTTAAAATCATAGGTCCCCTAAACTCAGATCTGGAATCACCAGGGAAAAAATATGCCATATCTTCATTTTCATTAATGAAACTGAGGTTTTAACGAAGAATATACGAAATGAGATATATTCAATATATCTGATGGAAACAAAGAACCACATTTCAAGAAATGAAAACTATTTCAATAGGCTCCAGGAAGCTAATATGATTACCATAACATGAAAATTGGCCACGTATGATATATGTATAAGACACACCACAGCTACCTTAGAGAAGTAAACGCACTATAAAAATTAACGGCAGTCAAGCCACCATTTTCCATTAACGGAGGACAGTTATTCGTACTTTTCCATAATCGGGACACTGGAAATTCCTTCTAGACGAGTTTCAAAAAGAAACGTAGCTACAACCTGTTTGCCTCTCTGGTTTCTCTCTTCTCTTCCTTTCGCCTTTCCTCACTCCTCGTCTTCCCTCCCTCTCCCTTCCCTTGACACGAGGAGAGTTCAGCCTTGAAAGGACAAGAGGGATTGTTGATCTTATTTTTTCTTTCCTTGGTTTTTTGTCCCTCTGGTTTGGTAGAGGAGGAGATGACGAGGAAGATATCAAGTGAATAGTGGGGAAGCAAAGGATCGGCCACATAAGGCAGTGTTGTTGTTAGAGCACCAACCACGTTTACAACTTTTTTTTTTTTTGTGCTGACCCAGCATAGTTCGGGATTCGTTATCTAGGACTAATATTTCTTGGGATTCGTTATCTAGGACTAATATTTCTTGGAAGTCATTATCTTGATGAGATTTACAGTCTTTTGTTTATGTTTTTACCGTCATTCCCAACGGACTTGTGCTAAATACGCCGCAAAGGAGGATACATACCGGGTTAAAACCCTTTTAAAACCCTTGGGGGTCACTATCTAAGAAAGATTTTTTTTTTTTTTTTTTTTTTAATCGATGCGAAGGATTCCCAGGTGGGATAGGGAAACAAGTACCATCGCTCAATTCCAAGAAAGACATTATCTTCACTTCAAAGTTTCCTTCTAAGAAGTCAAAATGACCGAAGTGATCACCTTCAAGTGCCCTCTGTAAATGAAACTGGAAGAATTATTCTTAATAACAGCGTCATCCGAGACAGTCGTCTCAGTAATGGATGATATAAATTCGAACTTACCTACTAAGGTGTCTAAAAAATTTACCTAAGTGAAAATTTTACGATAGAATGGCTTAATAAGAAAGAACTGTGGCCTTTACGTGCAAGGTAAAATTATAATCCTTCCTACAATTTACTTTCAAGTAGACAGGCTTTAAATTATAGTACCTGTTACTTTCGCTTCAGCTCGATGTACGATGTGAAATCAAAATAACAATGAAACCGATAGATGTCAGAAGGTTTCCGTCAAAAAAGAAGGTAAACAATAAAAAAAATTAATAGTACGAATTGCAAAAAAGTTTCCTTCGATTTCTGCAGAATTTAAGAAGGTTTCCCTCAAAGAAGAAGGTAAACAATAAAAAAAAATCAATAGTATGAATTGCAAAAAAGTTTTCTTCGATCTCTGCAGAATTTACAACATTGCCACAGACTCTGAAGGCTTTTCATAAGTAAGTGACTTTCCGTGTAGCACTGAAACCACATGAATAAACAATCCGCCCGCATGAGTGTCAGGTGAGCGAAGGCAAATAAATATTTTTCAAACCAAGCAAGACGCAGTACAATCAGAAAATAGGTCTCTCTCTCTCTCTCTCTCTCTCTCTCTCTCTCTCTCGTTCTTTTGGCTCCGCTCCTTACAAAGTAAGCGAAAAAAGGAGTCATATATGTATGTATGTATATATATATATATATATATATATATATATATATATATATATATATATAATATATATATATATATGAAATTTCGTTGTCAGATTGATTTTATCGGTAAATAGGGAGACCCCTCGATATTCCACTTGTAGAATCTATTCAACACATAAAGACACACACACAAACATATATATACTACATATATATATATATATATATATATATATATATATATATATATATAGAGAAGAGAGAGAGAGAGAGAGAGAGAGAGAGAGAGAAGAGAGAGAGAGAGAGGAGAGAGAGAGAGAGAGAGATTTTAAGCAATGTTAGCCCTCACAATTATATACTATACAGTCCTCAGGAAAACTGCCCAATGGCTACGTCATTACCATTCAAATTACAAGATGACGGGCTGAAAAACAAAAATCTAGGCAGTAATTTTCGTCGCTACAGGTACTCGCTATAACACAAAATAAAAACATTCTCTGGGAACAATGATTCAGGTCTTCAGATGCAAAATGAAAATTCTATCAAATTTGGTGGCCATGAATGTTGGAAGACTGACGTCAAACCAACCAAGGACACCAAATTCCAGTCATTGAAAAAAAATCATAGAAAATTACTTCCTTGTAAAAAATATTTTGCGGGATTACTTTCTTACCTATTTTATTTAAGATATAACTTGAGATCATTATGTTAAGCTCATCTCTCACTACTATAATGAGTAACGTTTAAGATTACGGTCTAGTTTTAATGGGACGTGAAGGAAGTACATATTCTTTAGAGGTGAAGGAGAAGAAATAAAAATCTTTTTTAAGACTAAATTTCTGAGGTAAATAATTTGAAGAGGAAACGATTGGGAAAGTAAGAATGCGATAAAGAATCCCTTACATGGAAGAAGAGAAAAAGGGAAAGAGAACGAAGAAAGAAAGAAAGTGCAGCATATTACAAATCAAAACCGAGTAGGTCAAGGAAAACAGTAGGTTGCATCACCAAAAGTAATCCTAAAGTCGTGATCAAACCGGAAGAACGAATGCATATTCAAAGCACATGACGATGGTGACAAAAATGGCGGGTTGTTAATAAGGCCAGGAATCTAAAAAACAAAAATAAAATAAAAAGTCCCTAATAAATTGTCCACGTCAGCAGTAAACAGAATATATACAATAATAAAGTTTGCCCTGAATGAGGGCCGCTCTAAAAGTTATAAAAAAAACTAAAACACCGCCCTGTAGTTGCAAAAAAAAAATGTATATATATGTATATATATATATATATATATATATATATATATATATATATATATATATATATATATATATATTTCTCTGCTGATACACAATACTATTACCAAGAATCCCGAGTGACGTTTTCACTGAAAATAAAAAAGGAATCTGCTTTCTACCACAATTACTAAGCATGATGGAGGTTGATGATGGAGTACTGGAAAGTTCTCTTGCATCCAATAAAGCCCCCTAAACTAATCCCCCCCCAATTCCCCACCTACCAATTAACCAACCCCCACCAACCCCCCACGCCCCACAACACCCCCGACAAGAGAATGGCTACTTGAGGTAGAAAGCCAAGCCATTCGAGGAACTTGCTTTTGCAGAAAGGAAGTCATGGTCAAACAGATGTAACTTGTAAAACAATCGCCCCCCCCCTCCCCCCCTCCGCCTTGGATGGTCCCCATACCCTTCGGAAATTTGTCCTCTGACATTTATTAAAAGAGGTTACAGGGGGCCCTGACGATCTGCACGTAAGAAGATGCAAAGGGAAAGGCTGAGGGGGAAAGATAATAAACTGGAGATTTTCACTTTCTCTTATCCTGGATGGTTCTCACTCCCTAAGAGAGGCTCTTGCCAAAAAAGAAAGTATTCGTTTGGTATTTTATCAAAAAGATTTTTCTTAATATGGACAAGGGTCCATTTGTCTTTATTAACTATTTTTATCATGTGAACATCGTCCAATGCCTCCTAGAAATCATTTAGAAATCAAGACATATTGCAATCTTCAAAAACTTTGGATGATTGCCTTCATTCTTGCTCCTGGTTTTAACATGAAGAAATTTGTCTTCGATCTACCAATAAGGCTAGTTTCAGCGTATATCTATACTGTCTTTTCAGTAGTTTTAAAATAAAGACAAAAAAGTGTGTGCCCTTCATTGCTAGTGTTAGCACAGAAGACAATGCTCATGTAACCTAAAGTACTCATTATAAAAATCAGTCGAAGTGTAGGTAAGCACTGTTTAATTTCCTTAGTACCCCGACTTTTGATAGGTCTACCCAACGTTCACATTCCGATTAATTTGCAAAAATTTTATCTTTTTTAAACTGTCTCTGTCTACATTTGCGTCCAAGGCTACTTCTTAGGGTAATCAAGTTTGTTTATTTGTTTTTTATGGTGTTTTTACGTTGCATGGAACCAGTGGTTATTCAGCAACGGGACCAACGGCTTTACGTGACTTCCGAACCACGTCGAGAGTGAACTTCTATCACCAGAAATACACATCTCTAACCCCTCAGTGGAATGCCCGAGAATCGACCTCGCTAGGGTAATCAAGTGCACTTGTACCTCCAAACCGAGAGGAACGTGTATTATGAGAGCGAGTTTTTCAAACCTACAAAAAATAGGAAGTGGAGGAAAGAGGAGGAAGGAACACGAACTGAGATCCTTCCTCGTCCTTCCCTGGTGGAAATAAGAGCAGCAGAGGAGTTCCTGTTGTTAATCCTTTTGTTTGCACACACTGTTTGGATACCTTTTGGGCAAGGCTTGGAGAGCAACAAGGTCTCTATTGTTGCTTGCTTGACAGTGTAGTGTTTTTTTTATTATTGTTGCTTTCTTGACAGTGTAGACCTAGATTATTAGTTTTTTTTTTTTTTTAGCAAGGATTTTGCTTATCAGTAATTAATGCTGCAACGTTTTTCCACTAATATTTTGTAAAAAGTCATCATTATGCACCCACGAGGATACAAATTTTAGCGTGGTTCTAAAAATTGCGCAAATAGATTTGATTGGTGCCCTTATTCGACCAGATCTGCATTTCTTTTTATTTCTTTATTTGCAGACCTTGAAGACTGGAATCGAGACCAATGTTGGTACCGCGTGGTTAACACTTGTTTTTGTTTAATTTTTCTTTTTTTATGTTTTTGTTCAGAGGTTTTATATCACAATCCAAATATATTCTGGCTCGGCCATTTTCCCAGTCAGGTTTTTGCGTGGAGAATCTGGGGCAGCTTGAATAGATAAAATTACAAGAAGTTTGAAATGCAATTGTTTTATGAAATCGTTATTCGGTGTATGAAATATACTGAACATGAAATGCTAAAAATTTTTCTAAGTCCTTTCAAATGCTTCATTATTGAAGAGAACATACCGTTCGTAGAACATACTGTTCGTTGAGGGCATTTAACACAATTCTTAAGATTCTAATAGCTTATATTAGACCATTCGGTCTTCTCAATGAGTCAAGTCAATTCACATGCCCTCAGAAACTGGTGTTAACTGGTTTAGATTTTGAATGGCTTCTTCTGATCCTCGCGACTTCATTCGGCATTTATTTGGCTTGGGCTGTTAAATCACTAATGCTGAAATATGCCCCCAACTCCACAGTGGCAAAAACTGCGTTTGCATTATCAATATGAGCTGCATTCTTTCAAAACTGGTCTTTCATTATATGACAATTGAAAACTACGACATTAAATTCGCAATGGTTCAAAACTATTTCGGACAACGTTGCCCATATTTGTTTTCCCTTAGATTTACATTCAAGATAAAAGTTTTCCTTCGCTTAAATATAAAATCAGTTATACATCGTATCTTTCGTATCTTCAATCTTTGACAGGAATGTCATGATGCTTGACAGAGAACCTTTTCTGCATTATTTTCGATGTCGAAATCTCACAAATATGCAATTCCAGGATGTTGCCCAACAACCAAAAAACAGCCGTACAGTAAGTCACACGTAAGATTGCGGATTCATGAACTGCTGTCCAATTTAGAATAACATAGTCCTAAAAGGCTAGCGGCTACTTATTTTATACATATTACTATAGGCTCGGATGATCTGCTTTAAACTAATTTAATCAAAATATATTTACCTAATTTATTCATTGAGAGTACTGCATTAGTTTCGAAATCTTTATTGAACTGTTGGGCCACACAGAATTGTATATTTACTCATATATGATGAACAACTCATTGCTACTTTAGATTCATCAAATAAGCTATTTTAGGCTTGCTTTAAAAATCTAGATCCATATAATCAATTTGTTGCAGACTTATATAACGTACTGCTCCCACTCTCAAACATGTTGCTTCTGAATAGTTCATAGTAAAATACCACATATTCTTAAAAGAACTTCAAGAACCTCCAGTAACTTTCACATTTCTCCTGTCATATCACCAAGAAATATCAGCGTACCAAACACGATTTTCTCTGTATATTTATCTATTGTTTTTTTTTTCAGTTTGCCAAGAAATAACGACGTCTATACCAAAATGCTCTTGAATAAATTCCCCTTCAGATGCCAAGACGATCAAGTAAGTGATCTTCTGGATCACTTACTTGATAGGACTCCGTTGCGGAGATATAAACGTATTCCAGTCCTTTTTTTTTTTTTTTTCTTTTTTTTTTAAGCTGTGAAAGGTGTTGATTTTGCAATAATAATAAACAGGAAACGAGAACATCATTTGGGAAATGAGTCACCGAAATTTAAACCTCTTCTTTTTGTATCATTTCTAAATATGCAATATTGAGGAAATGAACAAAATAAGGTTCCGGTCGTGATGCTACCTTACTTGAGTGTTTAACTGGACTGTGGCTGACTAGCTTTGATTAGCAAGGACTTATGCCGGAACGGATCTTTGCACATCGCCAGCCCATGAATAATAATAATAATAATAATAATAATAATAATAATAATAATAATAATAATAATAATAATAATAATAATGGAAGGAATAATGGAAGGAGGAGATATAAAACACCAAGAGATGAAGGACACGATCAGGAAAGAATATATGCAGAGACTCAAGGCGATACTCAAGTCAAAACTCAACGCCGGAAATATGATAAAAGCCATAAACACATGGGCAGTGCCAGTAATCAGATACAGCGCAGGAATAGTGGAATGGACGAAGGCAGAACTCCGCAGCATAGATCAGAAAAACCAGGAAACATATGACAATACACAAAGCACTCACACCCAAGAGCAAATACGGACAGAATATACATAACACGAAAGGAAGGAGGGAGAGGACTACTCAGTATAGAGGACTGCGTCAACATCGAAAACAGAGCACTGGGGCAATATCTGAAAACCAGTGAAGACGAGTGGCTAAAGAGTGCATGGGGAAGAGGACTAATAAAAGCAGACGAAGACCCAGAAATATACAGAGACAGGAGAAAGACAGAAAGAACAGAGGACTGGCACAACAAACCAATGCACGGACATACATGAGACAGACTAAAGAACTAGCCAGCGATGACAATTGGCAATGGCTACAGAGGGGAGAGCTAAAGAAGGAAACAGAAGGAATGATAACAGCGGCACAAGATCAGGCCCTAAGAACCAGATATGTCAAAGTACGATAGACGGAAATAACATCTCTCCCATATGTAGGAAGTGCAATACAAAAGTGAAACCATAAACCACATAGCAAGTGAATGCCCGGCACTTGCACAGAACCAGTACAAAAAGAGGCATGATTCAGTAGCAAAAGCCCTCCACTGGAGCCTGTGCAAGAAACATCAGCTACCTTGCAGTAATAAGTGGTACGAGCACCAACCTGAGGGAGTGATAGAAAACGATCAAGCAAAGATCCTCTGGGACTATGTTATCAAACGGATAGGGTGATACGTTGCAAACAGACCAGACGTGACGTTGATTGACAAGGTCAAGAAGAAAGTATCACTCATTGATGTCGCAATACCATGGGACACCAGAGTTGAAGAGAAGAGAGGGAAAATGGATAAGTATCAAGATCTGAAAATAGAAATAAGAAGGATATGGGATATACCAGTGGAAATCGTACCCATAATCATAGGAGCACTAGGCACGATCCCAAGATCCCTGAAAAGGAATCTAGAAAAACTAGAGGCTGAAGTAGCTCCGGGCCTCATGCAGAAGAGTGTGATCCTAGAAACGGCACACATAGTAAGAAGAGTGATGGACTCCTAAGGAGGCAGGATGCAACCCGGAACCCCACACTATAAATACCACCCAGTCGAATTGGAGGACTGTGATAGAGCAAAAAAAAAAATAAAAAAAAAAAAAAAGAAAAAAAATAAATAAATAATAATACCTGTCATCAGCAATCTATCATAGTTGAACAAATATGAAAATGGAGAGAGAGAGAGAGAGAGAGAGAGAGAGAGAGAGGAGAGAGAGAGAGAGTCTATGCAGCGGTTTATGGTTAAGAAGCAAATTACCATACAGATGAGAAAAATGCAAGATGTTAATCTGAAAAAGGAAGCAAATTGGTCAGTCTTATGAAGGGCTGGATTAATTGTTTCGAACTTATATGCGCCGTAGGGAAACGGCGGATTTTGGGCAAGGTCCTCAGGATCAGGAACTGGATGGGGAGAGAGAGAGAGAGAGAGAGAGACAAGCAGTTCAAGTGATAATTTAGAAGGAAAAACATCGATATATCAAATCTTAAATACATAAAAAAAATGGGAGAGAGAGAAAGAGAGAGAGCGAGAGAGAGAACAAACAGTTCAAGTGACAATTTAGTAGAAAAAACATCGATATATCAGTCTTAAAAACATAAAAAAATGAGAGAGAGAGAGAGAGAGAGAGAGAGAGAGAGAGAACAAGCAGTTCAAGTGACAGTTTAGTAAAAAGAAAAACATCGATATAACAATCTTAAATACATAAAAAATGAGAAAGAGAGAGAGAGAGAGAGAGAGAGAGAGAGAGAGAGAGAGAGAGAGAGTGAGAGAGAGAGCACTTCAAGTGACAATTTAGTTAAAAAAAACAGAAACCGATACATAAATTTTAAATACCAGAAAACAATGTGTGTGAGAGAGAGACAGAGAGAGACACACACACACAGAGAACGGTGAAAGTCATAAAAAGGGTGCATTAATTAAAGGTACTTAGGATTTTCATCACTGAAACGTGTTTATGTTAAAGAGAGAGAGAGAGAGAGAGAGAGAGAGAGAGAGAGAGAGAGAGAGGTAGAAGGAAATAAAAGTTGAAATCATTAATTTCGTACTCAAAGTCCCTCAAAGCTCAAGCTGTGAAAAGAAATCTTTTTGACGCGTTAATCTCCCATTACTTTAGCGGATATGATCAGTAATCATATGACTGCAAACGTACCCAAGTGACTCCAAGTTGCATATAGAAAAAAAATCTTATTAATATTTTCGTAGATCATTATATTTATACTCATATGTTATATACTGTATATACATATTCAATACGCATATACCAGTAGGTGCCCTTACTTTAACCAATTACTTTGAGTGTAAATTATGCCCCAAGTATAGTGAATTCGATTTTAAATGTAAGCTATTTGAGGCGTGATATCTGAAAGTAAAAAATTCCATAAGCAAAGCTATGGACAAACTATAATATTATATATATATATATATATATATATATATATATATATATATTATATGCATGTGTGCGCGCGTTTGTGTGTATGTATATGTATGTATGTATATATATATATATATATATATATATATATATATATATATATACACGTATATATACATGAATATATATGTATATGCATGTGTGTATATATATACCTTGAAATTTTTCCGTAATTTGGAAAACTAATCATGGTTAAAATACCCTCAGCAATAACTTCAACTGATTTTTCTGTGTTTCATTAATTTTCTGAATCACGGGTTAGTTTACGCGTCAACATTTTACTTTTCTCTATTTTGATGAGGCCAAACAGGTAGGGACCTAGTTAGTTACTTTATGGCCATTCTCTCCATATACGTTTCACCTTGACATATTTTACCAGGCAACAGGTTAATTTAAGGGCCAATTGACGTCAGAAGCTGTATAACGAACTGTAATAAATTAAATGAAACAACTGCAAGTTTGAAGAATACAGTCCACAGATTACTTTAAAGCATCACGTCTTCTCTTTGAGGTCAAAATTTTTCCTAGACTCTGTTCATAAGGATATAAGCCAGTGTACAGACCAAAATCATTTTTCTCTGATTTTGATGAAACCTGTTAGGTGGGTACAAAGAAGACAGATGATGATGTTTTTAATTTTGTTTGACTTTGACCTAGTCTGAAGATTATTTTTGTAAATATTTCCACCTTGAACTATTTTTCAAGGTCACAGGTGAAAGCATGCCAAACTTTTACCATAAATATTTTTCTCTAGATCTCAGATATATTTTGAGTTCCTAGTTTTAAGAAGCTTCGCCAAGGCGATTAATAATCAAGTGCCAAGGCGAGCATCATATAAGATAAACTGACATTTAGGTAACCAAAAATTAATGAAATAAGATAAAGCTTTTCATGGAAATCCTCATTCCGATGAAAGTCTTAATTTTGGCTCCTGAATTAACACAGATTATTTTTCTTTATAGTGCTTATTTTCTTATTTTTCGTAATTGATTGCCAAGCAAAAAGAGAGACAAAAGCCCGGAGGTGGCGGGAGATTAAGGTTGGGGGGTGGAAGGGGGTGGAAGGGGGCGGGGCGGGGGGCGTTGGCTGCTGATGTATACTATGCCTCGAACAGTATCTCAGTGGCTACCAGTGTACTACCTTTCCCTTCTTCTTTATTTCTCTCCTCATCCCAACAGGTTATATTAGGTCTGAGGTGCCAAAGGGTCAAGTTCACATGACTAACCTCGCCAGGGATAACAACAAAGGTCACTTGACCCTACGAGGTGTTAATGGCTTCTTTGTGAAAGGTGATATTTCCACGAATCAAAGACCTTCCTTTTTTTCCCACATCAGGAAAACAGGAAAATAGGACGCTGGACCACAAGCACAAGCCTGCGCACGCATGTACGCTAACACACACACGTGTATCATATATATATATATATATATATATATATATATATATTATATATATATATATATATATATATATCGTGACGATTGTTAGAAGTCACAAACCAAAATATCGATTAGCAAATTAGAAAACATCTACAGTAAAGCCATTCATAGCACTACAATGCCAAGAAGACCCAAATGTACGGTGTTCCCAACAAAACAATGACAGAGAAAAAGACCGATTTATCTCAAGGGCGTTCGTTACGATTCAAAGCGAGTATTTCTGGAGTGGTGTATAAACGCCTCCGAAAGAAGACATAGCAGTTTTTTTCTTCTTTTCTTTTCTTTTTTTTCGATCGTGGAATACCTGTCCACCAAACGAGCGGGTGAGGAGGGAGGGGGAAGGGATGAGGAAGTGACTGGCTTCGCAGCAAAAGGGGCGATTCACCTTGTATCGTAATTGGGGTGTTAAAATGAAAAGGGTCTGCCAAAGCATCTCGCCATCAACTGGTCCAAGAAGACAGATAGTTTCTGCAAGTTAGGTCGCCTTCTTTGTGTTAGTAAACACCTCAAATATAGCTGACAAAAATCCCCTTCAAAGATTTATATATATTTTTAACGAATGGAAAATAAATAAATAAATAAAAAAACTGCATTTTATTGCCAGTTGGAAGTATTTAAAAAAGCAAACGAAGTACACCTTTTCAACCAGACATATTTTTCATGAAAAGGCGACTGTAAAGGAAGAGGGGAGATACTAAAAAGGGTATCTGTTACACCAAATGCAACGACATATCAGTCTTGGAGAAAAAAAAAGGAATGTTGTCAAAATCCAGACACCCATAAGCAGTGGGAAAGTTCTAAATACAGATTTGACATTCCTTGTCAGCGTCGCCATTTTTAAACGACCTGATACAAAACGGGGACGTGAACATGAACAATAGCATGTCCAACCAATTAATATCTGATACCAACCACTGGATGTTACTCGATGAGACTGGACGTTCATCACACGAGGATGATTCCTCGCGGAGAGTACATGAACAAAAGCGTGTTGAAGAGATCATTATATAGAGAAGGGAATTTTGATGATGATATCTAAAGAGTAACTCTATGAGTCGAGTTTTTCCTTCCAAACTGCCTTCATTCTTTCCGAGTCATCTTTTTCAGTTTTTTGGCTGTATTGTCATTCTTATTAGTAGTAGCAGCAGTTTAAGTAGGAATGGCGGTGGTTTAAGCGTTCATTAAAATAAAGAGTTAAACTAGTAAGGCTAGCTCACGTGAAATAAGCGAAATACAAGACAAGCAAAGATATGCATAGTAAGATTTTTCCCTTCTAGCCAAATAAAAACAAGTAAAAAATGTGCCAAAGTTTCTTCGGCGCAATCGAGTTTTCTGTACAACGTACAATACTGTATGAGCCACGGTGGTAGCTTGTCTCATAGCGTTGCCAGACTCATGATTATGGTTAATTTTAACCTTAAATAATATAAAAACTACTGAGGATAGAGGGTTGCAATTTGGTATGTTCGATGAGTGGAGGATGGATGACCAGCATACCAATTTGCAGCCCTCTAGCCTCACTAGTTTTTAAGATCTAAAGGCTGACAGAAAAAGTGCGGATGTACATACAGGTGGCCATCTCGGTATTACAGAAAACTAAAAGTATGGCAGAGTGCCAAGCAGGATATTTCCAGGTTTAATTACCAATTTTAGGAAAATGAAAACCTTGTTTTCACCCTACTGTTCAAAAATTAAGATCTCCGGATGCTGCTGACATCTAGAACAAAAATCAATGGAAAAATAAAATATCATGGTAAAAAGGAAGTCTAAAGGAAAATATCTATCGTTTTGCCACTAGTTTTCGAGTTGCAATAAAGAAAGCTTGGGCTACTATTACATATTTAGGACTTTGGTACGAAATCGGCCAATACAGTCTTGGGTTACGCGCAAGTCAGTGGTTTACTCAAGTGTGGCCGACTAAGAAATAACAGGGACTTGTATAGTCACGAGCAAATTTTCATTTACAATGAGGGAGCAAAAATAAAGTGAGCTATTTAATGAAATATCCCTAACTGAAATACTAACCTCCTGAAAATATAGGTTTCGAGAAATTCGCAAGGCAGCAAATGCATATTTTGGACGTTAAGATAATTATGATAAACATTTATCTTTTAGTCATTTAATGTCTCATAACTGAGAGGACCCAGTACCACTCAAAGTGACACCATCTAAATTAGGAAAGACAAGATTTGCCTCGGCGTTATAAACACATCAGCATTTCTGAGCGACGCTTCCAACAAAGAGCAAAAAGCCAGCATTCCTACATGCTCCCATTCCTACATGCTCCCATTCCTACATGTTCCCAAGGGTCGAAACAAGAATGAAAAATTATTATAAGAAATAACTGTTAGAACATTCACGAGTGTGCCAACCAATATAAGAAATCTAAACATATAAAAGCGCAATCTATTTGACAAAACTTCTCTCGTACACCTTGACCATTGAGTAATGACTTAGTGTACATTCATTCTCATTAAATGTGAAGGCCGACGGGACTGGAAACCTGAGGGGAAATGTGAAAAGAAGTGGGAGATAGAGGTAGGGAAAAGTGAAAGGAAAGAATAAAAAAAAAATTAAATAAAACAACGAATGAAGAATGAATGCTGAAAAAGAGGAGCAAAAAAAAAAATAAATAAATAAACGCGGTGCAAAAAATAAGATGTTCGATAAGGAAAAGAGAGGGCGGGAGCGGAAGGAAGATGGGAAAAGGAGGATTTAAAAGGAAAAAAAAGAAGGAAATGGAATATACGGAGAAAAAACATGCATAGTTCCTAACCCACCATCAGTGGTCAACCAATCCTACCCTCCACCCCCGAAAGGAAGGGACAAAAACGAGATCGAACAAGGTCCAAAGCTGCAAGTCAAGATCAAGTGCGATCAGCTCGAAATTTACTAATCACTGACCCCCACACTAAGCTCCTTCAATGATACCGCGAGAGTTTGGTATTTCCTTCTATTTATTTTATTTATTTATTTTTTTTTTTTGCTTTCCTTTTTGTTCATACCTTTTTTCTGGTTGCTCCTTTCATCATTTTCGAAACCTGGTCAAGTGACCTTTCGATACAGGTCATGGAAAGCTACTGATGGCCTCATTGGGGGTTATTTATATAATTTGAGGAAAGGATATCCTAGATCTTGCATCATGCGGCAAAGACTTCCCTTTGCAAAAATGAATATTTGTAAACAGGACGTTTCAGTTCCTGCTGCTACAAACATGGAACACGTCGTCTCATAAATACTCGTGTTTGTCTCATATTAATTCCTCTATTTGCGTCAGTATCTTCAGGAATTCTTTTATAACTGAGAAGACGCGGTAAATTAAATAGTAAGATCCAGTGAAAGAAAACTATTAAAATCATTATGATTATTATTATTACATAAACGTATAACAGCACTGTTCGAACTTAAGATTTACATCATGACTACTTCCCAAAAATTGCCTTTCAAAAAGAAAGAGAAGAGGAATTAGCATAACCACCTGGCAACCTGGAGCTTCAAAACTTCTCCCCATCCTGGAAATCCAACCGAGCAACCTCACCTTCCGATTACCACTAACGATATCCATTGAGCATCCTTTAATTTCAAATTACAAACCACGAAGGTGCTAACAAGTAATCACCCGCCAAATTCGGTACGAGAGATTTCAGTGTATAATGCGAAAGGCTTTGACCGAGGGTTTCGCTGAGTGCGAGTAAATAATTGCACATAATAAGTCCATTTCAAATAACCAGTTATTTAGCGAGGTCTGAAATTAGCAAAATCCCGATGCCGAGTTTTACGACCATCGAATCGAGAGAGGGAAAGGGTGTTTTTTAGTCGTTCTAAGATACTAAAGTTTAAGTTTAAATGTTTCTTATTTTCGTGTCATATGTAATTTTCTTATTTTATTATCAACAACAGAGTACGTTCTTATCTTGTTAGCGAAACAGTTTCGAAAAATTTGGACGAACAATGTTTTCATGAGACACATCTAAATAAAGGGTATACTTCGCAGCTCGGGCTGCATGATAAAAATCTTTTAAAAAAAAGTCCAAACTATTCACGTTAAAATCAGTTATTACTTAAGCAGATTATTTTCATTAAACCGTTTTTTTTATGAAACTGTGACCACTACAAAGTGAACTGCACCGAACGAGAGAAATAAAAACGCTAAAGACAATAATACTACAGAATCCTTCAGTTTAAAATAAATAAAAAAGAAAAACAATGAACAACGGCCAGAAAACGGAGAGAGAGAGAGAGAGAGAGAGAGAGAGAGAGAGAGAGAGAGAGAGAGAGAGAAATTCCATAAACCTTCAACACAGAAAGTATGCTGAGGAGAGGTGTACCAACAACTGGGACATTGTTGTACAAAAATAAAAGAAAAAAAAGAAAAAAACTTGATCGGGTCCTGGCATCTGCAGAAACGAAGTTAAACACCCAGAAAAAAAAACTTGCCATTCAAGATCAAGTAACCATTACCATTATTACTATTACTACCCTTGCTATTACTAATACCATCACTCAGTTCATACTACTAAAACTTTTATCACGATTTTACCAACTACATGTAATATACTAAACCCACTTTTCATTCTTTTTGTGCTCTAACTAACATAGAAACGTTTGCTCCAACTTCCTTTTATCATTCATTATTCCTATTGCTACAACATTCTTTTCATCATCCTACCAATAGCAATTCTTCTCCTCAGTGGAATCGAGTGCAATAAAATCGAACGACCTCTTGCAGGAAAATAACACAAACTCGAGGAATCCAGATGTCACTGATATGTCGGAACCGCGGTACTTCAGGCGGTAGATCAATGCGTGTGATGATGACAAGCGTTACAGTTATTCAGAGCCGATTGATTGACTGATTAAACCGACTGCCGTCACGACGGCAAAGGTCATCTAACAAAGGAATGAGGGACGGAGGAGAACTCCGGAGAAACGGAATTTCCTGGAGGAGAGGCTTGAGAAGGAGCCAAGGTTGGTCTTGAAGTAAGGGGAAACCAGGTCAAACATTGTAAGACAGTAGAGGGACTGAGGGTGAGGAGGGGGTGTAGTGAAAATAAAGGGGAGGGGAGAAGAGGTGAAGGGAGGGAGGAGTGGTGAGGGGAGGGGAGGGGAAGGGAGGAGAGGAGAAGTGAGAAGAGGGACGGGACGGGAGGGAAGGAAAAGGGAGGGAAGCGAGTAGGTCTAGAATCTGCAATCCCTCTTGCCGGAGACTGACAGGTGGAGAGAGAGAGAGAGAGAGAGAGAGAGAGAGAGAGAGAGGCAAAGAGACAGACAGAGAGACAGAGATGGACACTGAGAGACAGACAGATAGACAAAGAGAAACAGTTGGATATTGAGAGAGAGAGAGAGTCTAAAAGCTTGTACTAATTTGTTCCAAGGACAGAGAACAGCATTAAACATAATTCTTTCTCAGCACGAGCTTCCTCTTGACACACTCCCAAATTGAGGGGCCTTTGAAGGAACATGTCATAAATAACCATAATGGACTAAAGGATCATTTCCTTTAAGAGATCCTCAGCTGAACAATAAAATCCACATTATCGTCTTTTGACACCTCCCACTTTTCTCTTAAAAGAGAAAGGAGACAATTTATGACGAAGAATCACAGAGTGCAAATGTTAAGGTATACATTTCATATTTCATATTTTATGGATCGTTTGAAATACAAG
Organism: Macrobrachium nipponense; assembly: GCF_015104395.2. Taxonomy (NCBI): domain Eukaryota; kingdom Metazoa; phylum Arthropoda; class Malacostraca; order Decapoda; family Palaemonidae; genus Macrobrachium; species Macrobrachium nipponense. Next base: position 68,119,901 of record NC_087210.1, read on the forward strand.
AGAAATTCATCAAAATGTCGGTCGACATTATAATAATAATAATAATAATAATAATAATAATAATAATAATAATAATAATAATAATAATAATAATAATAATAAAAATACCAACTACATGCTGAGAAAAAATAAATAATAAATATTATTATTATTAATATTATTATTATTATTAACAATATTTCTATTATCATTTATTATTTTATTTATTATTATTTATTATTTATTATTATCTTATTATTATTATTATTATTATTTATTTTATTATTATTATTATTTATTTTATTATTAATTATTATCAAAAGAAGTGTTGTTTTAAATTATGAGCACAAGAAAAGTTAACAGAAAAATATACTAATACTACAATAAAAAATCCTTTGATGTAAATATTCAGCCCTGATATGCACACATACCTTTATATGAGATATCGAGAAACAGACAAAAAAAATATGCCACACAAACAAACGCACAAACTGAACTGCTAGAATGTACCTTTCACAAAGGTCTTACAAAGAAAGGCTTTTACTTCGAACATATTGTAATCTGTTTTCGCAAATCGCAGTCTTGTAGGTTCAGTTTCTACAAACTGAGACTTAATGTCAAGTTTTTTTTTACCTGCATTTTTTTTTCTTTTTTACTTTGTGATGAACTTCAGCTTTCCTTTAGCAGAGAGGCCAGTTGGGCGATTGCCAAGGTGAAGGATAATGACGAAGAGACAGAATAATGATTATAAATGATAAGAAAGTCGGGTATATTAGTGAATTATAGGAATCACTATACCTGGTTCACTTAAGGTAGATTCTTGGATGAGCCGTATGCCTACGAGACGTTTGTTTTGTGGCCGCTGATTGGCTGATACCGGGAGGTAGGCAGCTCCCCGCCAATCAGCGCCCGCCAAACAAACGTCTCATAGACATAGGGCTTACCCAAGAATCTACCTTAAGTGAACCAGTTATAGATTCATTTGCTATTCCAAACTGACTCTTCACAATTATATTTCATGAAAATTCTTTACTGTTCAAGTGTTATTAAACTTACTATTGCCTCTTCGTTTGATTTTATTCAATGAGTAAATGAAACTTCAATTGGTTACATATCCATACTTTTTCTAATTAGGTCTAAGCACAGAAATCAACAGTTGTCCTGGAAAACTATTTATAAATTGACCACCAGGTGTTGCCCTTCATTTTCCATAACATAACATTAAAAAGAACAGGCCTGAAATGGACACTTTGCTGGAGATGTGAAAATCCAGTCTGTTTGACGACAAGGACATAATCTATATATATATATATATAATATATATTATATATATAGATATATATATAGGTATAATAATATATAATATATTATATAGTGTGTGTGTGTGTGTGTGTGTGTGTGCGTGTAATGATATAAGTAGCTGTGTACCTATTAATAAACCTTTTCACCTGAGAACAAGTTTCTCTGCTGAAGAAAAAGTAGGCAGAAATACCCTATTCATCCTCTAACCCCTAACCTTCCCCAGGCTCGAAGCTGTTTCGTACCCCTGTTTATGTAATCATAGTGCACTTAATGTGGCGAGAATACAAATTAAACAGCAGAGACAATTTATCTTTGTCAGATTAGCATAACATATAGACTGAACGAAATAATAATAATAATAATAATAAAATAATAATAATAATAATAATAATCATAACAATAATAATTACCTAATAATAATAATTATACTGATAATAATACAACAAACGAACTAAAAATCGAGAAATGTAATAAAATCGATAAAAAAAATTTACAATCCACCGATGTTGTCAATAAAACGCGTTCAGGTGATCGAACTAATGAACTGTACACTAATAAAAAAAAAAAAAAAATTGATTTTTCTTTGTACGCAGCAAAATAAATCTTGCTCGACTAAGGTTCAGGCAACTGAATGGGCATGAAAGGATATTCCGAAATAATAAGCAAGGAATACAGATAAGCATTATATATATATATATATTGTATATATATAATATATATATTTATATTATATTATATATATATATATATTGTGTGTGTGTGTGTGTGTGTGTGTGTGTGTATGTATGCATACATAGATACATACATATTTATATATATACTAGTATGGCACACAAATGGTAAAGAAAACGAGATAGAAAAGTGAGAAATTAGAAGAGACATGTCATAAACTACATAAGAAGATAAAGGCCAAAGAAAAGGACAAACTAAGGAACATAACGTAACGAAAAAATGGGTAAAAGAAAGCGAGACGCACAAGATAAATTATAATTGAACAGAAAGACAAATATTCAGGCAAAGGACAGTAGTTTGAAGAAAAACTAAAAGAGCAAACGAAAAGTAAAGAAAAAAACTCGAAGATCATGAGCATCCGCGACTGAATAAAGGATAAATTAGAGGGTACAATCGGGAGAAAAGATAAGGAGGGAAAAAATTAATTAAGATAAACGAAAGAGAAGGCAAAAGGTCAACCTCTCCTATCACAAGGATCAAGGTTACTCTGGCCAGTTATTATGAACAATATTGAAGCCCTCCCACTTGGCAACGACTCCTTCTCCAGCAGGACTCATGAGTTGTAGGAGGGAAGGATAATAGAATTCATACATTATAATTATGTCGCTAAATTAATTGATGACTGGGTTCATATATCAGAATTTGCCTGGATAATAATGGAGACCCGATTTCAAATATGAGTGAACAGGAACGAAAGCAGTGGACACAGCCTTCTTGTATGAGAATTAAACAAAGTAATGGCTAATTGATTTCGTATGAAAATTGGAATGTCGTTGTCATAGAAAATTTTATTCATGAGAATCAGTATGGCTTTTTAATACAGAATTGAGTTTCTATGATCATTAATTACCAAAGTCCTGGAGAATTCAAGTTGGTACAAGAAATTTTGCCTAAGAAATTAATTCTTACTTGAGACTTAAGCTGTGTAGGAAAACTGAGTTCAAGTACGAGAATTATGCTGTCCGTTTTACTAAGAATGAGAATTAAGTAAGTTAAAAAATTAAAGTAAATGAAAAATTCATTCATATGAGAAAACTAAGCTGCCAAAGCAACAGAAAATTAAGCTTATTTGTTAGAATTAGGCTGTCAAAATCATGGAGAATTGATTTCATGTTTGATAATTAGGCTGTCAAGGGAACAGACAACGGACTTCGCGTTTGAGAATTGGGCCGCCAGAGTCGGCAAATTGATTTCATGTATGAGAATTCAGTTGTTAAAACAACAGATAACTGATTTTGTGCCTGAGAATTAGGCTGCCAACGTGATGCTTCTATGAGTTCTTGAATGAAAATTAGGCTGTCAAAAGTGCAGGACACTTGGGTTCGCGTTTGAGAATGGGCCCCAGAGTCGGGCAAGAATTGATTTCATGTTTGATAATTAGGCTGTCAAGGGAACAGACAACGGACTTCGCGTTTTGAGAATTTGGGCCGCCAGAGTCGGCAAATTGATTTCATGTATGAGAATTCAGTTGTTAAAACAACAGATAACTGATTTTGTGCCTGAGAATTAGGCTGCCAACGTGATGCTTCTATTGAGTTCTTGAATGAAAATTAGGCTGTCAAAGTGCAGGACACTTGGGTTCGCGTTTGAGAAGTAGCCTGCCAGTATAACTGAGGATCGAGTTAAAATTCTTTGTGAGAAGTTTGTTGTTAAAGAACGTAAGCATTTTGCTTGTACAGAAAATCTTGCTGGCTAAGAAAGAGATCATTTAGTACATGTATGAGAATTAAGTTGCCAAAGTTCTGGAAAACTGACTTAAAGGTTTCCTTAACACTGCACGAATACTAAATCTCACATGCATAAAGGAATCCAAATGAATGCCAAGCGAGGCCGAGAAAGCAGTTAACACCTACGCATCACTTTCAGGACACCTGTAGGCTCGAAGGACTCTGCAGGGGGGGACAGACGAGAAAGGCAATCCTACGAACCCCTGTTGATACGAGTTCAACCTTGCGGTCCCACTCAAAGAGGAAGTTAACATTGGGGTAGGACCTAATTGCTTGCTCTAAAAGGGATCCTAAGTACAGGCGTGCCCGGCTGCTTGCTGTAAAAGATTCCATAAGTAAACTAAAAATGGATTCCGACATTTATTGTCTTGGATCACCAGGGGGCCAAGGAGGCACGAATTCACTGAGCAGCAGCAGCAAAGAGACCGAGGTCTTGTGATAGTCATTAAATTCGGGTAAATATTTGAGTAAGAATTCCTTTACCACTGTCATGTCACTCGCCTTAGTTAGCGTTTGAATGGAGTTTTTATATTATACAATTAAGAAGAGTTCTTATATTATACAATTAAGAAGAGCTCCATAACTTAGTCAAGATACTAGGAAGTGTAAATCGGGAGAAGAAAAGTGAGGCAAATATTTTGGGAGCGCTATAAAATCTTGAGGAAGGCGTAACAATGTAGTTCACATTTCATGAATGGTCCGGGCCTTAAAAACATTTAAGCTGTAAAATGTAAATTGAACAGACAAGACTGTACGAGTCTTTAAAGGGATAGCAATAAATGTAACTGGTTAATCCATTTTCCATGTTTGAATCTTGATTGGAGCTTTTGTATCTCGATTATCACAATTTCCACGAACTATTCACTCACAAACCTCGAATTGGACTTGCTCCAGAAAATTAGGTATGTCTTAGTTTTACCAGACCACTGAGGTGATTAACAGCTCTCCTAGGGCTATCCCGAAGGATCTGATATTTTTACGTGGTTAGGAACCAATTGGTTACTTAGCAAAGGGACCTTCAGCTTATTGTGGGATCCGAACCACACCGAGAAATTAATTTCTGTCAGCAGAAATAGATTCCTCTGATTCCTTGTTGGCAGAGTGGGAAATCGAACTGGGACCCTGAGATGGGTAGTCGAGCACGTTACCGACTCGTGACTTGCTCCAGAAAAGTGCACTGATAGACATAGCACGGATAATGAGAAGAATATTGGAATCCTTAGAAATCAGTGTAGTGGGGGTTAGATCCTTAGATCGTAGGCTGTAGCCCGGGTCCAGTTTTGGAGATAACAACCAAGCAAGGTTGTAAGAAAACCAAAATAATAAAACTATACTCGAGTTACAACTATTCAATGTCCCCAACCAGTCATAAGCTTCCCTCTTAGAAAACTAAATAAATGGGGAACAAAAACCGTGAAGAGGTTCAAATAACAATAATAGCAATAAGGAGCCTATACGATACCCGTGTAATCCGACCACAAGTGGCTCTGAACCAGGTTTTTCCAAAGAGGAGACCCAAGCGAGGTCACTCCATTATCTCATTGACCATGACCTGCGTCAGGGGGGAGCAAATCATGAAGGTCCCAGGGAAATGGAAGAATGGGGTGTGAGGGAATAGCCGAGCGATGAAGCAGAAAGAATAAAGATA
>NC_087210.1:68130288-68157788 GCF_015104395.2 Macrobrachium nipponense
GTGGTTCGGATCCCACATGAAGCTGTAGGTCCTGTTGCTAGTCGAACAATTGGTTCCTAGCCACGTAAAAATATCTAATCCTTCGTGCTAGCCCTAGGAGGGCTGTTAATCACCTCAGTGATCTGGTAAAACTAAGATATACTTAACTTATATCTGGAATGAACAGCTAGTGTACATAAGTCAGTGTATAGCTTAGGGTATCCCAAGCTTTGTATCTTGCTGTAAATTGCCTAAAAGCTTGAAAGTCACCTGATGAAAACATGGAGTTGTACTTGGTGTAGTTGCTTTCTTCAACAATACACATACACGCTTACTATAAAACAAATATTTGGAGAAATATCAGCTCTACGATTTGTTTACTTTGTCTTAAAACCGTTATCAACAAGTGTGACACTGTAAGGAGTTTCCTTGACCCTAAAAATTCGTTAAATGCCGTTGGATTCATATGTGTGATGCCACGTTAAACTGAGTAGCTATCGGTGACGATTTCAGACAACCTGAGACTTTTTATTTTGTCTGTTTATATGGTGTGTTTACGTTGCACTGAGCCAGTGGTTATTCAACAATGGGACCAACGGCTTTACGTGACTTCCGAACCACGTCGGAAGTGAACTTCTATCACCAGAAATACACATCGCTCACCCCTCAGTGGAAAGCCCGAGAATCGAACCCGCGGCCAACGAGGTGGCGCGCCAACACCATACCGACCACGTCACTGAGGCGCTCTGACTTTTTTTATCGGGAGTCTCGTGCCGTGAAATCATCTAATGTAGACATGTTCATTTAGTAGAGAGAAATTATTTCGAAAATGATCGTATCATCAACTTCAGTTTATAAATATCGGAGATCATTCAAAAGCCGGAATATGTGCCATTCGTTTTCATTTAAATTCTAATTGAGCAAACACTGTATTTATCTAAGCTATTATATATAAAATATACCATCCTAGGCATAGTGTCCATACGAAATTTAAATTCTTTTGGTGGCGTTCATCGGGAGTCTTGATTAAACCCAAATCACTTTCACACGTGATCCACATGCGATTCCCTAGGCTCATGCTCCTAATTACTGTTGTCTGCTGTCTGTAATCTCTTACACCTAAATTCTGGATCAACTGAAATAGTCGAAAGACTCTCCCACGACAGTGACAAGAAATAAACCGCACTGTCATCCAGTGATACTGCTATAAATGAAAAGGTTACGATCGTTGCAACTACAGCAGCTGCACAATTCTGTTTTCTTACCCGTACGGGGAGGCTTGGAAGAATCTCTTCGAAAAAATATACGATAATCATCAGATATATATGCTCAAAATAAGATTTATCATCTCTACAACTCTGTTTAATTACTAATCTATGCATACTTAAAAAGACTAATAACTTTTTAATATTAAATTTTCATTTAACGTCGTGGCTTTTCGGAAGATGCTTTTCCTCACAATAATTAAGGATATATTAATTCAGTTAACACATAATTGCTTTCTTCAGTAAACATTATTCTAATTACAGTCGTCTTCTCCTTCTTCTTCTTCTTCTTCTACTACTTCTTCTTCTTCTTCTTCTCCTTCTTCTTCTCCTTCTTCTCAGCTTAATCCCTAGACGGGGTCGCTGTTTTTAATGGGCCTTTTCTAGGTGTTTCTATCGTGTGTCCCCTTACCGTAACTCAGTAAAACTTCAATAATTCACTCGTCTTCCCTCTTGTAATTTGCCCTCTGTTAAAAGGCAGGTTCATCTCTCTCTTAGAGGCTAAATCCAAGCGCCTCGGTGGCGTGGTTGGTATGGTGTTTGCGTCCCACCTCCGTGGTCGCGGGTTCGATTCTCGGCCATTCCATTGAAGAGTGAGAGATGTGTATTTCTGGTGATAGAAGTTCACTCTCGACGTGGTTCGGAAGTCACGTAAAGCCGTTGGTCCCGTTGCTGAATAACCACTGGTTCCATGCAACGTAAAAACACCATACAGAGGCTAAATCCCGCTCATTCCATCTTACCATTTTGCAATCTTTTCCAGCCGTCGAATACAAAGCGTATGAATAGACGAGTATTTCCCCTCTTGCCCCCCTTTGTTATCGTTGCAGCCCAAATGCAATATCGGCCGCCTTAAAGTGCAAATAGTTCAGTAACCTTCCGAGAAGGCAGGTGAAAGCCTTTGCATATGAAAGCCGCTCTTATGACACGCGGCAATCATGTTTCTTATGCGATCTCCGCCCTTGTTCTACAAAGACATCCTAAAGAGCGCCTACTTTGGTCGACTCTCATTTACCGAGTCATTCCTGTGACCTCCATTCAAGAGGCGGCCCTTTTGTTTTCCTCGCCCCCAATTTTTCCTTTTTCCCTTTCAGTTTCTCACTTACCCTACTTCAGGTTCAGGCTGGATGAGTTTCAAGGAGTTACAAGGATTTGGATGTCTCAAAGACTTGTTAGTCCATCCGAGGAGACATCGTGTGCTCACTTATCTCCAGGAGCAGGTTTTACTGTTCATTCACAGTGATGAGGGCACCGAGTTGCCCGTTACGTCGGCCTCCGTAGAAAAGCATGCTATAGATTTATTATGAACTTCAAATTAAGTTGTATTTCCTTTTTGTCTCGCTAATTTTTTTTAAGCTTAGGAGAAACTGGATTACTTTTTCATTTAGCCTTCACATTGATACAATAATAAATATATTATCACAGTTTATTTTAAAGAAAGTAAAACGCCTTCCCACGCGATATGGCCAGACTCAAAAGAAATCAATCAGAATTCTCTCATTCGTCAAAACAACGAACAGCACTCATTAATACACCAACAGCTACTGAATTTTCGTGTCTGCTAATCATCGCAAACAACACCATTCATTATAATCCGATCAGCAATAACAACCACAGGCGAGGGCAATCCATCTTCTGCAAGTCGTTCCTTCAGCTGGCAATCGTAGCCCGGGTCTCACTCGCAGAGGAGCAGATATCCTATGAGAACAGGCAGCATCATAAAACCGTCTGTGCATTTGCCGACCAACAGCCCCTCGACAATTATCAACGAATGTTCTCGGAGGATGCAAGTTCTTGGCTCCTAGCAAGAAAGACCAGGAAATATATGCTATTAAGCTCGTTTGTCATCAGAACTTAACACTAGCCTTCGAGGTGACCGTGAATCTCCATGATAATACCTTCAGTATGATAAGTTGTACGCTCAGGGTTACTAATCTAAGCAAATTAGCATTACCCTCCTTCGAAGAAGTATCTTGACAGCATGACTAAGCAAAAGTCTTTGTTGGTATTTACATTTACTGTCTGTTCGTCATTCAACTATTTTCTTTTATGCAACTGTACCTAAGGAAAACAAAGCTGTTCATGTCACCAATAACATGATGGCTTCACAAAGCTGTTCATGTCACCAACATGATGGCTTCAGAATGTTCAAAAGACAGACAGACAGAATTGCTCCTACCCGGCACTTTTAAGGATGTCCTCGTAATAAGAATGTCTTATTGTTCTTCATTTTCTACAATCAAAGGAATAATGGTTCTGACAAATTCACTATCACACTGTGCGGATTAAATTGTTGAAGACTGGATATAATCGATGGTTAAGACTGCAATAGTTAAAATTCTTATCCCAAGCTTTTAGCTTTAGTCTTAACCCCACAGAGGAGGTGGCCTGAAATAATAATAACTATGCATAAATTAAAAATTTAAGGAAGATTAAACGACAAGAAACGGAGCCCTAAATTATAATACGAATGTCAAAAGGAACACCTTTTAGCATAATATGTATGTTGACTGATAGAAGACTCGTCTCAGCAATACCCTCATTTCTCTCTCTCTCTCTCTCTCTCTCTCTCTCTCTCTCTCTCTCTCTCTCTCTGTGAGATTAACTTGCAGAGTGCGAGAGCAACGCATTTGTTGCTCAGTTGCTCAACTGTAACCTTAAACTCCAGTCAAACTATGGGTCGTCCCATTAACGGAAGTACTTCCTGCCCTATGGAATGAGTTGTAGTGACCTATGACCTTTTAGAAAGCTACCCATCAAGGTCGAATTAGAGTAGCTTGACAAATGAAGGTCTTAAATAACAATAAAATATATATGGAATAAAGTTGGGACGGGTGTGTTCGGTTTATCGGGCTCCGAAACAGACTAAAACAATTTGAGCATTCATTTTTTTCCGACTTTCTGGCCGACATTAGAATTCAATAGAAAAAAATGTTATTGTAGAAATATTTCACCATTTATTTTTAAATGTTGCGTTCAGACACAGGAATATTATGCTGGTTTGACTTTGACATATGGGATCTTGCAATAGGTGAATATGAAAGAAAAATTCAGGAAGTAGGCTATCCTATTGTAAAACAGACAAACTCAATTTTAGCATCTGAAATTTTTCGGACCATCTTATTATACAGAGGGACGGTATATAAAGCACAGATCAAAAAGTTCTAGAAAAAATTACTTGGCGTATCTTTTAGCAATGGGTGTTAAACATTATATAAGTATTACATAAAGAAATGATTATCCTAAAAGTCTTGATTAAATATCCACACAAAAAAAATACATATCAATGGTTAACAATATCTTTGTAAAAAAAAAAACTGCTGTAAGAGGGATTAAACGAGACGATAAATTCAAGACAATTTGAGAGAGAGAGAGAGAGAGAGAGAGAGAGAGAGAGAGAGAGAGAGAGAGAGAGAGAGAGAATTTTCTCTACTCTGTAATAACTGTTACGAATTTAGTAATACATACACATTCTGTTCATATCTCTATTGCCTCTAAGGCTCACATACCGTTAAAACATTTACGACCATACGAATCAATAAAAACATTCCAGTCTAGGGCTTAAATGGAAACCTATCCAGACTGTCAATCTCAGTTTGCTTTTAACCAGCGTAGAAAACAAGAAAAAAACATAAGAGGTTGTAATACAGCGTCTTATCAATTTCCAATCTATCCAATGAATCTCAATCACCTTCAGTAAGGGCAATCTCCTTAAGTGGCTTCTATCTATCTTGCATCTGGCTCCATCAATCGCTTCCGCCAGGCCCCCCACCCCCCCCCCCCCCCCCGCTACCCGTCCTCGGCTCCCGCGACCTGGACCCCACTCCCAGTACGTCGCTTGCATTTTTGCATCCATTAAGCCATCCTTACTTGGCGTCCCGCAATCTGTCTATCACTCGCTCCCTGTGCATTTGTGCATTCTCGCTTTCATGCATATGACATAATGAGTTCCTCCTAACCCAATTGGTAGCTGTCCCCCCCAAACAGGTTACAGATTATCTTATGCCTTCACCCGAAGTAACAGACGATTAGTAGACAATGCTCCTTAGCAAATACGTACAGGTCAGGGCGCCCTATAAGGCAAGTGCCTTATTAAATGCCCCACACCCTGGGCATCCCGTTACCAGCAGCCGAATTAGAGAAGAGGCGGAGGACAAATGGGAGATAAGTAACCGACTGCTTAGCAATTCAAGTAGTATGTAAAGTTTACGCCATATTTCCCATGCTCATGTTTATTTTAAAGTCAGGATTAACATAAGAGGATGATTAAAATCGAACAGGAATCCAAAAAGTGACAGCTGTTTATCTTCGGTTGACTGAGAATAAATGGGAATTCTGAAATTCATTGCTTACAGCTTCGGAAAACTGTAAAAAATGCAAGATTTAGGCCATATGTTATATATACATACATTTATTTGTATATATATATATATAATATATATATATATATATATATATCAATGCATACACACGCACGAACACACACACACATAATATATATATATATATATTATATAATTCTAAAACAAAAAATCAAGGTAGGCGCTACCTTCATAAATAAGCGAAATACCCAGGGAAAATGATAGTCCAGAAATGGATTTCTGGACTATATTTCCCCGTGGTATTAGCTTATATATATATTATAATATAATATCTATATATATATATATATATATATATAATAATAAGAATCTGCTTAAAAAATCACAGTAGATGCGCGTGACTTCATAAATAAGCGAATACCACGGGAAAATGATAGTCAGAAATGGATTTCTGACTATCATTTCCCCGTGGTATTAGCTTATATATATATATATATATATATATATATATATATATATATATATATATATATATATATATGTGTGTGTGTGTGTGTGTGTGTGTGTGTGTGTACATGTATTATATAAGGCCTAAATCTTGCATTTTTACAGTTTCCCAAAGAAATTAGCAATGAATTTAAGATTATTTATACAATAAAAATATATATATTTTATAAAATCATCATTGGAAAAAAATGTGAGAACCCGTTTAATCACAAACACCTTAAATACACTGAAAGTCAACAAGGTGCAAGGTCATACCTAGCCAGCTAGCTAAATCAAGCTCGGCCATCCCGAAGCCTAATGATGTCCGCTGCTGACTCGAGAAGAAAGTCGCTTTCTTACTGCTGCGCCCAGCGACCGGTAAAAAATGAACAACATAAACGCTGAGCGACAAGGCCTCGCCTTGGGGGGGCCCAACTCAATGCACCTTGTCACTGGTAATGTGAGCCAATTATAATCGCGATGAAAGTGGGAGGGACGCCCAGGGAACATCAAATGAGAGTGGGAATGCGCAGGTAATCCAGTCAGGTGGAAAATCAGGGGAAGGGTAGTGATTCGGATATGAGGCGTAAAATGGTATTAGGTAGACTGTTTTCATAAGGTGGATTTCTTAATAAAATAGATAGTAATACTCTTATACAATTCATATTGTACTTTGATATTTTACTTAGACCATTTATTTATTTGTTTATTTTGTTAATTTCTCTATTTTTCTAACAACTGATCTCCTCTTTCTGTATTTGCCAATACTTTCTGTTACTTCTTTCGAATGAGCCCAATATTCTTTGGAAGCTTGAATTTCTAGTCAATGGCCCCTGTGGGGTTGTTCCATGTGAATAGAGTTCATCTTCTGAGTAATATAATAATAGATTACTTTTCTATGAAACAAAAGAACCCTTTCTAAAACAGCATTCAGAAAATATACATAATGGAAAAAATTTTTACTCTGTCTAATAACTTGAATATTTTTTCACAAAATAAAAGAAAAACACTCACGTTCAAAAGTAAAATTATTGTACTTTTTTCTCATAAAACGAATAACTAGAGTCTAAATTTTCTTCATAATCCCATTGATAAAAATCACTCTTTACGAGTAAATAAACTGAGCTGAATCTCGAAGAGGCCGTGACCTTTCACTTCTTTTTCTTTTTTTAATCCCAAGAAATGGTATTTTCTGCTAAGACCTCAAAGGTCTTTTCTGTGACCACATGGCTATGAGTACTGCCTAATTCATCAACTGGAAAGAAACACGCAGCATGAGAAAAAAAATTATACAAAAAAAGGGGGCTTTTGCCGGCAATAAAAAATGGCCTCTAATGGTCATTAAACCACCATAAATTACAATAGCTCTACCCTCTGCACCAGTCATTAGTTTTTTTTTAATGCAGCATTTTTTTCTTTCTTCTTTTTACTGCTTTGTGTCTCCCCTGCATTCCTACAGAAAACTAGTAGAGCTATTCTATCCTTTTAGTCAAATTACAATAAAGAAAGGGAAAATATCTTGGAGAGAACTCATTTTAACTGAAAACATCACGTCCTAAGTATATGAATCAATAAACAAAGATACTTTTCAAAAAGACATCAATATGAAAATCCAAATGAAAAGAAATATAAAGAATAAAAAAGCAAAACAAATAAAGACAATGTTAAAAGGAATTATCTTAAAAATTTAAACATGATATATCGCATCATTTGATAATACAACATGCACATACGAATCAATGAATAACGATAATTTTAAAAAATCCATCATTATTAAAAAATAAATGTGAGGGGCAAAAACGTAAAATAAACAAAAAGAAGGCTAAGACGAGAAAAAATGAACCGGAGGAGGTCATAAAAATCTTAAAGAATAAATTGGTTTTCAGGTCAATTCGATTCGCATTAAAGGATCCTCCTTGTCCTTCCTGGTTACCTTGGGAGTGCCTGCCTCCTCCGTCTGTCAGGTGGGGCTGCCCCGGCTGATCCAGCTTCCCTTTCTTCTTATTCTTCTTCTTTTGCATTTTTAGTGCAAGGTCAGCGAGAGAGAGAGAGAGAGAGAGAGAGAGAGAGAGAGAGAGAGAGAGAGAGAATACAAACGCCAAACCACTATCGGGAGTGAAACAAGGAAAATATAATACACAATTGGAATTGAACAGAAGGCAAAAAATTCCCGAGAGAGAGAGAGAGAGAGAGAGAGAGAGGAGAGAGAGAGAGAGAAACGGTAAATAATTATCCGAACGAAAAGCGAAGGAAAGAAAAATATGACGCTAGACTAAAAATCCTATGGAGAAGACAGGCAGAGAGCGAAAAACTCCCAAAATGAGAGAGAGAGAGAGAGAGAGAGAATGTGAAATATAACGCTAAAGACTGAAAATTCTTTGAAGGAGACAGACAGAGTGAAAAACTCCCAAAACAAGAGAGAGAGAGAGAGAGAGAGGACAAACGTTTTTACAGAATGCAAGACAGTGGAACATAATGCAAAACACGACGAACAATTCTGAGAGGGAGATAGACAGAAGGCAATAAATTCTTAAAACGAGAGAGAGAGAGAGAGAGAGAGAGAGAGAGAGAGAGAGAGAGAGAGGAGCGCAAATAGAAAAAACATGTTCATTTTTTCAAGCAACAATCCGGTTTTTTTGGGGGTTGGGGTTTAGATTACCTATTCTCCTATGTTTGCACATGAAACCTCTTGCATTTTTTATTTGTATTCATCTGTTCTCAGAAAGTTACATATTTCATTCTCTAGTGTTGTCTAGTCTAGCGCATGTAGCATTTACTTTATATTTCCTTTGCTATTTATTGCCAGAAAACTCGATTTCCTGTGTTTGTTAAGTTTTATATATTTTCTTCTATATTTTCTTGACGACCCAGAATGAATATTCTCTCTCTCTCTCTCTCTCTCTCTCTCTCTCTCTCTCTCTCTCTCTCTCTCTCTCTTTTGCTGTGCAGTTATAGGAAATTTTTCTCTCCTATCTTCCCTTGACATTTCAATTATCCTTCTCACATGCATAAGACTCCACCAGCAAATATTTACATTTTCTTTATTAATTTTATAATCGCCAAATATTTTTCTTTTTTTACAGTATACTTTTAACATTGCTCCTCTTCTTTTTTACTCTTTTGCAATTTCTTGTTAAAGTTAGTGAAAGGAAATTATACGATGATTTTATATCACATTCATCATCATTACAACAACTTCTACACACCAAGGTAAATGAACGCATAACACCTAAACCCTAGTTAGAAAAACGTACTGATGCGAAAGAAAGAAACTTAGAAATATAATAACGACAAACTGAAAAAAAAACACTGAACAAGCTACACAACAGTACTGATCCCAATAACAATATAAAAGGACCTAGAGCTAAATTTAACGTGAATAAAAGACAAACCGAATTCATGTTAAGAAAGTACAGTTGTTTACATCAAAAGGAGACAATTAATTCAAACGATTCACATTCTCTCAAGAGAAAGAAAGAAGATTTGGACATCGCTTCACAATCCACTGAGTAAGTCAATCCTGTAATCACCCGCAGACGAAGGTAACTCAAAACCAACCCTCAGGAAGGTCACCGTGAGGTGCCGTTGCAGACAACGCCTCTGCCTACCGACTTCGTGGAGGTCTCGACAGATATGAAATTTTTACGCTTTTCACTCTTCGTCACAAAGATAAATAAATAAATAGATAAATAAAAAAACGGAAGATGAATGGTCAAAGCGTTACCATATACAAGAACTTTAGCAACACTCCCTAAAAGAGCCAAACGCCTAAGGAAACATTCAGTAATAAGGAACATATTAAAGCAGACAACATAGTGAGTTAGGTAGGAATACAGTAATCAGATTAACGGAGTTTAAATGATGCTTAACTAAGCATCGTTATATATATTGAATATATTAAATCATTCAAGTTAGTGAACGATGTCGTGGTATTACAAGAAGAATAAAAAAAACGGTTAACCTAAAAATCAGAATATGAGTTATTAGCAAATGAAAATGACCCAGTTAAGTTCCATTTGATGTAAGATATAACCTATTAACCCCAAATGCAATGGACAGTTACCGGTGGTATAGCCTTAACAGATCGTCGCCGTCCGATTGTCTTCCTAAAAAAGGAACTGGAAAAGCAGCAAGGCCTTGAATCGATCATACAAATGAACAAATGGGTGTGTCCCCTTTTGCTCTCTCCTGGTTTATTGCATTATCTGTTTTCAGTCGTTACTCACTGGCAAATATCATCATCTCTCTCTTATTTACTTTATTTAGCCCTATTTTTTCTATGTTGCGCCGGATTAAGTTTTTTAAACAGACAATTTCAGCGGAAAGGCCAGCCGATCACAGTGGGATGTGAACCATGTTCTAGCCTACTCAGAAAATTAAAAGGATAATCTCACAAGAGACATTATTTGCTTAAGGAAACGCTAATTACCATACTGAATCAACAGGTGCCTGATTTATGCTAATGACGTTGTGAGTGCCCATAAGCATCAACAAAAAACATGCAGTACTGTTAGCGATACCAAGGGGTTTATGATCTGAAGACCCTGTCGAAGAAAAATAAAATCCCCATAAGAGCTACGTAAAATATAATTGTTTTACAGGTAATCCTAAAATAGTTTCATATGGATATTATTTATATATATAAAGTTTATCCTACACTTCCCTTAAAAAAAGAATCCCTAACGTAATAAATAAAGAGAAACTCATTTAAAGTTAAAAATTTAATCAAAAATAAAATGAGTTGTACAGTAAGTTCCAAAACTGAAGCGACAAATGTCAGAGAATTTCGTTCGAAATTCAGTAACTGGCAACTACCTCTCGTAGCTGAAAAATATATTTTTTTTCTACAGTGAAAGCTCTATCAAGCAAAATAAAGCTAACATGATGCACAAAATACAAATCTATGATATTTATAACAATCATAAGAAAAAATTACGGTAATAGTAATTATTTCAAAGTATAGCAAATACTTCAAACTATAGAAACGAAACAATTTGAAATTCTCGTTCAACACAGGATTACCAACATTACCAATGTATATTTCGAGCAATGTGGAAACAAATATTTAATATTATAGTGTATTATCAATTATTTTAGCGAAGATGCATAAAACCATGCAAGTATCAATAGAATGGGAAGGGGAAATCTCCGCGACATTAAACATAATCAACCATGAATGCACCTATAAAAAAAAATAGATTCAATTAGAAGTTAGGGGTGGTTGGTAGTTCTGATTCTTGCTTCTAGGACCGAGCATAAAACACCATCTTCGAGAAAGGCTCTAACCTCTGCTGCTACCTTCAGGTGACTAGGCCTAGTTCCGGGCATTGCAAGGCTTACAATGCAAGGCCACTGTCTGTTATTTAGGCAAAGATAGAACCTTCAGGACCGACACCAGGACCTGTCCTTGCACCTGGGAAACAGACTCGCTATATAAAAAATAAGAAAGTCGGTCGCAAGCAACCAGAACACCCGTAAAATCACCATCTGGTTAAGTAGGGAGACGACAGACCCCAACCTCCCCTTCCCCCCTCTACCTCTACCTCTACCCACAATACTAACTCCACCTTTTTCACTTCAACCTATTACCTCAAATCTTCGAATCATATCCCAACCGTGAAATTTAAAACTGAATTTGCGTAAGTGGGCGTATCATAAGGGAGTGATATCACCCAAATTCATATTTCCACTGACAACCAGTAATCAGTTCGATCCAGTCAAGTATTATTGCATAACAGAAATTTATGAGTTTTTTTGGGTATATATATATATATATATATATATATATATATATATATATATATATATATATATATATACATAATATATATATAAAGAAGCACCCGAGCATGACCAATAGGCCTAGTGCTCGATTCTTAAAACAGGCCTCTGGTTATTCCTGATAGATAAAAACGTCCTGAGAGAGAGAGAGAGAGAGAGAGAGAGAGAGAGAGAGAGAGAGAGAGAGAGAGCATAACAGGTGATACTCGAATTAAAATAATGCTCGCCAAGCATATTCACACTCCGGATCGTATGGACAAGAATAGTCTCACGTATGCACTGAAAAAAGAAAAAAGGTGGAAACCTACGAAAATACTTGTTTGGTGCGAACCTGAACGCAATTCCGCATGCAAAAATTTGCACAATCGGGAAATTCCATGAAATTATTAACTAACAAGCTGGGAAATATATTTCCTTGATTCTTGAAATAGGCCTAACCATGTAACCAACGCTAAACGCGCACATAACTTGGATTTCGTTTTTTTTTTTTTTTTTTTTCTTTTACACCAACTTGTCTTATTTATATTTCATTTAATCAGATGCTAAACTTCTCTGTGCTTTATCAAAAGAAATCATAATAACTTTCGATATAACGCTATAAAAGTAGAAAGTTAATTTACAAATACTAGGCAAATGCTTATGCACACGGTTCCTGCTGCCACTCTATGGTGAACACTTCATATCACACTTTGGAAGCCGCAGATGTTTCTTTGGGGAAATTCTTTTTTTTTTATTATTATTAATAAACAATTACTGAACTAGCATTAATCATTCACTGGGGAAATACTTTGTGCGCTTATACAGTTAATCATTGATACGTATTATCAGATAAATAGGATGACAATAATTGGAATAAAATATACTAACTGGCAACCCCACGAGTTTCTATAGAAGTACGATCAATTCTGAGATTTGTCGCTTCACTTCTGGAACTTACTGTACAATAGCAGAGTTTAGCAGAACGAAACTTATTATGTCAGTGTAAATTAAAAACGGACACCCAGGAAGCCATAATTGAAAATGTATGACCAATTTTCTTAGCCAACCACGAACGCATAATTTGTAATGCATCGTATTATCCTAATTACACGTTTCTCACATATATCTCTGGGTGCCACGCAGATTTCTGTTTTTCATTTCTTCTTATAAAAAATATTATTTAGATTCAGTATATTGGAAAATACGTGAAACGCAAACGTATATAGTCATTTAACTGTTCGTGCAAAGAAACTGCTTAAATGCCAAATAACATTAATTACAACTTAGTTGAAGCAAAAACGTTTAATCGATAAGTACTCCGTCATTTCAATATGTTCTTTTTTTCTTGATATTGGAAATAACACCCGCGTAGCCTTGAAATGCAGCTCTAGACTAGACCATGGAATTTATTAATGAAGCCAGTATTTATAATTAAATGCCATCATGAAGCTTTAAAAATAAAACTAGCTTATAAGTTCCTACGTTAAAGTAAGTTTTCTATGATTGTCGGTAAGTTCATATATATTATATATAATATATATATATATATATATATATATATATATATATATATATATATATATATATATATATATAAAGTAAATACATTATAAAAGGGGATTCACAAAATTACAAGGTAATTAAAAATCAATGGTTTAAAAAGAAAAGCAGAAATTAAAAGTTAAAAAATTCTTTAAAACACTGTAAGAAGAGAGAAAGAGCAAAGACACCAACCATCCAAGGCTAAAGACGAAGAAGGAATAGCAAAACCTGACGTCCCAAACAAAAAGTCAGTTATGCCAAATACAGAGGTGAAGCCGTGGTGTTACTGTTCAAAGAGGGAACTAGCCTTTTAATAAGTAATGACTCCAGAGTAGTTAGATGATCTGGGTCCTTTGTATATCCAATAATAGAGAAGTGCTGTTTCAAGACCTCTATTTTGCATATAGCAGCATGATTTTTAATGTTAGAAAACTCTGGTTGTTTAATTCTCTGGCCTGTACAAAAGCTGAAACCCATGTCGCTGCAATATCTCACTTGCAATAGCCTTCGAGTAAATCCGATGTAAAAGCCCGGACATCCAGGGCATGTGAATTTATATACAACATTAGATCTCATGAAGGACTGCAAGCGATTTTTACAACTGAAAAATGAACCTATCCTGCATGGATTATTATAAATAAGTTTTAACTGAAGACAGGGAATTTCTTGTTCAATGATCTGATTTAGTCTACGTGAGAATTTTGTATCAAACACAAAAGGGATGGAAGCAAAGAACAGTTTCCTAGGAACATCAAAGTTGGGCAGTGGTGGCTGGAGAAATTTGGTTAAAACTTTATTGATAATTCTAAGGACTACGTCTTTGGGATAGGAATTTTTTCTGAAAATTATGGAAAGTAGGCCAGCTAGACGAATATTTTAATGCTCTATGGACAAGAGTATAAATGGTGTTTAATTTAAAGGTTCTTTGGCATGAACTGTAATGGTTGTTAGCTAAACCTGTATAGGTCTTTTTTCTATAGACAGCTGTGGTGAATTCAGAATTACTTCTTGTAATATTGATATCGAGAAATGGCAAACTGTTTTAACCAAATTTCTCCAGCCACCACTGCCCAACTTTGATGTTCCTAAGAAACTGTTTTCAATTACCTTGCAATTTTGTGAATTCCCTTTTATAATGTATTTACTTTTATTGTTCACAGACTGATGATGCACCGGAAATTGTGTGCGAAACGTTTTTAATAAACTATGGCCTTCTACTGATGTAATATGGTACCCCCTGAAGTATTGTTATCATCGCCGACTGGAGACTATATATATATATATATATATATATATATATATATATTTTATATATATATTATATATATATATATATATATATATATATATATATATAATATATATATATATACAGTGGTACCTCGAGATACGAAAGGCTCAATTACAAAAAACTTGAGATACGAAAGCAAATACAAAAAATTTTATGGCTCTGCATACGAAAATTTTTCAAGTTACGAAAGGTTGTTGCTGTAAAGTCCGAGATTCGACCGGACCACCGATAACAATTTTGAAACTCGCGCGCCGCCAACTGAGTAGACTCGCCACCATCCTCCCGCTCTCCCATTGGTTCCTGATGCTAGTCACCGCCATGAGATCCTTCTCTCCGATTGGTCAGCATCCCTCCCATGATGCATCTACGTAGCGGCATGCTTCTTCGGTCACTGCACGGCATCATCTGTATCATGCGCACGCGGTATTCGTTCGTTCTAACGATTTCGTTTATTAACGTAAATTCGTTAGTGATTTTGTTGTAGTATACTTTATCGTGTTGTGTGAGAACTTTACTACATACGTGTACGTACTACATAACATAATTATGTACAGTATATACATAGTCATGGGTCCCAAGAAAGTTGAAATTTACGGAAAGAAGAGGATGCTCTCTTTGGAGACGAAGATGGAGATTATCAAGAAGTATGAAGCTGGTATGCGATTGAGTCTGATCGCCAAGGAATACGGCTGAAATCCGTCGACAATAGGCACCATCCTTAAGCAGAAGGATGTCATCAAAGCAGCTACACCTTCCAAGGGCATCACTATTTTGTCCAGCAAGAGGACCCAGGTGCACGATGAAATGGAAAGGCCTCTTCTTGTCCGGATAGAAGACAAAGAAATCGCTAGCGATACGATAACGGAGACGGCAATCTGCCACAAGGCCAGCGCTATTTTCGGCGATTTGATTGCCCAGGCCGGAGACGACGGAGGAGAAGGGACATCAACGCCAACCCCAGACTTCAAGGCTTCGCATGGGTGGTTCGAGAAATTCTGTAAACGGACTGGCGTCCATTCAGTGGTGCGGCATGGGGAGGAGGCCAGCTCGGACACGAAAGCGGCAGAAGCCATTAAAAAGACGTTCGACAAGATGATGATCAAGGAAGGCTACAGTTCTCAGCAAGTCTTCAACTGTGATGAGACTGGCCTTTTTTGGAAAAAAATGCCTCGTCGAACGTACATCACACAGTAAGAGAAGAAGCTACTTGGGCATAACCCTATGAAAGACAGGCTTATGCTCGCACTTTGTTCGAACGCCAGTGGGAATTGCAAGGTGAAGCCCCTACTTATTTATCATTCGGAGACTCCTCGAGCCTTCAAGGCTCACAAAGTGCTTAAGAAGAAGCTTCCAGTGATGTGGAGGGCTAATGCGAAAGCCTGGGTAACGAGACTTTTGTTCACCAAGTGGGTAAATCTGTGTTTCGGCCTGACAGTGAAGAAATTCTTGGAAGAGAAGCGCCTCCCTCTGAAATGTCTGCTGGTGTTGGACAATGCCCCTGCTCACCTTCTTGGCCTCGAGGAAGATATCCTAGCGGAGCATTCGTTTATCAAGGTTCTTTATCTTCCGCCTAACACCACCCCTCTCCTCCAGCCCATGGACCAGCAAGTGATATCGAACTTCAAGAAGCTGTAAACAAAACATCTTTTCAAGAGATGTTTCGACATCACCGATACCACAAACCTCACCTTGCATGAATTTTGGAAGGAGCATTTCGATATCGTAATATGCATCCGACTCATCGACCAAGCTTGGCAGGAGATTTCGAGGCGAACCTTGAATTCCTCGTGGAGGAAACTCTGGCCTGATGCAGTATCCGCCCGAGACTTCGAGGGATTCGACGTGGGCGAAGCTGGTGCTGCAGATTCAGAAACAGTTGACGATCCTGAAACTGTTTTGCAACCAGATCTTGACGAGATCGTTGCACTCGGCAAGTCCATGGGGCTGGTCGTCGACGAGGACGGCATCAATGACCTTCTCGAGGAGCACCAAGAGGAGCTTACGACGGATGACCTGAAGGAGTTGGAGGCCATGCAACATAACGTCGTTCAAGAGGAGTTCTCTAGCAGCGGCGAGAAGGAGGACGACGACTCTATGACAACTGCAGAAATTAAGGATGCTCTAGCTGCTTTTCATATGGTGCAATCATTCGTAGAAAAGAGACACCCCGAAAAGGCTTACACAGGTCGTATGCTTACACAGTTTGATGACGTTTGCCTGAGTCATTTCAGGAACATTGTCAAAAGTAGGCAAAACTATCCTTGGATAGTTATTTTTTAAAGAGGCCTTTAGTAGGAGTAGTAAGCAAAAAGGAAGAACCAAGTGATACTAAAAAACAGAAAGTTGAAAGTGGTGGAGAAGTTGAAATTTTGTAAAAAAAAAAAAAAAAAAAAAAAACCCAAAGTATAAAAAAGTTAAAAAAATAAATAAAAAATGTAAAAATCAAAAAAAGAAAAAAAAATTTTAATTTTAAGTTTTTTGTAAAGTTAAGTGTTACAGTTTTGTTAATGTGTTTTGTAAAGTTTAGTTTGTTTTCCTTACATTCTTTTATGTGTTTCGTAAAGTTAAGTGTACGTACATATCTGCCGTTTGTCCTCCTCCTCTATCGCCACTTTCGGAGATAGCCTCACTCGAAAGGTAAGCTTCCACATTTTACTACATACATACGTATGTACATACAGTATTTCTTGTATACCATGTACACTAATACACTTTATTTACAGGTATATTAGCAGTACGTATCAAGTTAGGTATTGAATGGTCCAAATTGTTGTAGTATTTCATTGTTTATAGGTCAATTTAGCTTTATTATGAAATTTACTGGGGTGTTTTTGGAGGGCTTGGAACGGATTAGCCATTTTACATGTAAAATGCGATCCAAGATACGAAAAGCTCATGATACGAAGGCCGCCTCAGAACGGATTAATTTCGTATCTCGAGGTACCACTAGTATATAATATATATATATATATATATATATATATATATATATATATATGTATATATATATATATATATCTTTATAACTTACACAGTTGTTCCTGTGCATTAATACAATTACTAACAGGACCTCATTGATAAACTCATTGAAACTGAATAGTAACTAGCGGAGATATTTATTCTACTGATAATTTGACAATGATGCCTTTTAGTCCTGGAAAGCTTGTAACTTCTTTCAATAAATATCTCCGCTAGATGCCATCCAGTTTCAAAGTTTCAATGAGGTCCATATATATATATATATATATATATATATATATATATATATATATATATATATATATATATATATATATATACATATATATATATATATACATATATATATATTTACATACATATAAACGTAAGGGCTTTTCAGAACTAGTAAATACTCTTTCATAATAAACCAGGTGCAATGGAAGTTTCAGATAAAGAACTGTACGAACGTAAGCAGTAAGCTGTGAGAAACAAGGAATATGTTTGGTGAGGCAAAACGATCACTGGATTTGAGTGCATCAGTCCCCCCCCCAAAAAAAAAGCTAAAGTACTTCTATCAACCCATAAAGTAAATTATACTAGATGGTTGACTGTTAAGGTTGGTTATCACACGGTATGGATGAGGACAGGGCTAGTAGTCTTATGCTTATATATATATATATATATATATATATATATATATATATATATATATATATATATATATATATATAACATGTATATATATTTATATATATGTATATAATATCTATATACAAATATTTATTTATTTATATATATCATTATATATATATATATATATATATATATATATATATAGAGAGAGAGAGAGAGAAGAGAGAGAGAGAAGAGAGAGAGAGAGAGAGAGAGAGAGAGAGAGAGAGAGAGAGAGAGGACGCGCTTTACTTAATATTCTGAACAGCTCACCTAACTACAGGAATATTTCTCATCCTACTTTTAGTAAATTTTACATTCAGCTTCTTAAATTTATTCTCTTTGTATGCTTACACAGATAACAATCCCAATTTAATAAGCACTTACAGTTATACAGAGATTTATATAAAATTACAACTATATCCTAAAGGAGGACATATGATTTCTATGAAGGCAATGGATACGGTACACTAGGACCAGCCCAGGTAGTCAAATCTATCTCGGTTACTAGACGAGAAGAAAGAAAACATTTATGGCCTTCCCTTATTTAGTGACGACAAATTTGCTCCTAAATGGAAACAGGTTAGATGGTTCCGAAATCACAAAATATATTCTTGTATGTAATTTGACCCAGCTTATGGCAATTAAAGACAAAGCATTTGAATCATAAACGTTAGATAAGCATTCTGAAATAGAATTTGCCCTTAAATTAAAACCAAGTTATACTATTCTGGAATCACAAAATATATCCTTGTATGCGAGTGTGACCTAGCATACCGAAATTAAAGACAAAAAATTTTATCTTAAACGTAATATAACTCATTCCGAAATAAAAATTACCCCTAATTTAAAAACAAGGTAAACGATTCCGGAAACACAAAACTTACTCCTAATTGTAATGTGAGATTGTTTGATAAATTTAAATAAAAAGAAATCAATTTTACAAATAACTGAAAATGTGAACACTGGATACCAGATTCTGAGGTAAAAATGAACATTCTATTAAACTGAGTTTAAGCAAGAACAAACACACGCCTAAACTGAATGTCAGTAATGCAAATCCGAAGAACTGTCCATCTAACTCTCTTGCTTAACTATGGCGCCCAATATAAAGAAATAGAGCGAATGATTAGGAATGAGGTTATCCCTGAAGGAGGCGAGGGGTCACCTTTTAAATGGGGGCAAGGACTGGATTTCAGAGTTCAGACGAAGTGGGAATAAACAAGCAGGAGAACGAGCAAGCCGTCATTATAAGATCTCGATAAACTTAACGTGGGATTCCGTGGCAAGGTCGGTATTAGGTGCGAATCTATAATAAGGCAATAATATACAAATTCATGCTATAAATAACTTTTGCAAATTTGCAGACTGCTACAACATTCCTATTGTTGTTTCTCTGAGTTCTGAAGCAAGATTCAGTATATGATGTGTGTAAAAATGAAGTCAGAAAATACATTTGCACACATTTAAACACATGCATGGATACACATGTATATATACAAATATATATATTTGTATACGTACATACATAGATTATTTATAAAAATATACATGAATTGTATATATACATATATATATTTGTATAACACGTACCATAACATAGATTATTTTATATATATTTTTACATGAATTGTATATGATACATATATAGATTACATATAATGTGTATTTATATATATATATATATATATATATATATATATATATATATATATACCTATCTCTCTCTCTCTTCTCTCTCTCTCTCTCTATATATATATATATATATATATATATATATATATATATATATATATATATCTCAACCTCTCTCTCTCACTCTCTCTTCTCTCTCTCTCTCTATCTCGTCTCATCTCTCTCTTCTCGTCTCTTCATCTCTCTCTATATATAGATAAGTATATTATATTATATAGATAATATTATGTAATAATATATCATATATCTACCAAAAAAATCAATCCCAGTTACTTCTACCATGAACGAAATTATAAAGAACGGGTTTAAAAAAACAACATATGATCTGTAACTCCCTTTCGCCATACGACTTCAGGACTGCATAGTTGCCAACCCCGTCAGCCTTCACATTTCAAATATAAATTAAAGCAATGCCGGTTTATATTAAGCTTCTTTACTCGGGTGGAAAACAAACCTAAATGATGTACTTGGACATTCAGAATTGGTCTGTTTGGTAAATTAAACTCTTTTGATTTAGGGGTGATCTTCAACGTATTGGTCTGATGAAGAAACTCATCTCAGTTGAATTATAGTGCAAAAGGTCCATAGTTTACTTGTGAATTAAACTTTATTTAGTGATATACAAATCAAAGTTGCTGCCCAACCATTTGGTGTATTAAGTATCTTAGTTTTTAATTAGTACTAAACACAAAAGGTTGATCTTCATTTAAAAAATTAACGTAAGCCTTCATAGTACAATGAACAACATTGCCAAAGCATTGGATGTGAATTAAAGAATTCAGTCTTCGTAACCTAATCAATACGAAATGATAAACCTCCTCTGTTTAGGCAGAAGTTCATTTGCCCATTCAGCTGCTTAATGCGTCTCAACTCAGGGGCTCCTTTAAACCCCAGGCTGGTAGATCTTCTAGAACTGGTCTCTGAATACCACTTCGAGGAATCCAAGCATTAAATTGGATAGCAATTTGGCTTCAGAAGTATTCGCCGTAGCAAATAGGATAACTCCCACCCCTCCCTCTCCCTTCCCCGGAAGAATATATAGTCATTTAAGGTTAGAGTTCATGTTGGGGAGTTTTAAGCAAATTAAGGAAGGGTTCTTTCGATTGGTAATATCAACAGAGAGGTTTATGGACATCAGGAATGCGCGCGGCTAAACCTTGAGAGAGAGAAAGTCGCAAATCAAACACAAGTCCAGTTTCGATCAGGACTGGATAAGCCTACAAGTAGTAACAATTCTATCACAGTCGATCCACATTCACGTCACATATATTTCCCAAATTCTAGGTTACCATAAACAAGTCTAAACCTCCCTATTGCGTTACCATATTTATGAATATATTTGTATCTATAATTAGTAGGCTTTTCGTCCATAGAACTATTCCCGGGAACACTTATTGCCGTCGACACGAACACTAAAGGTGCGTCCACACACAGTCGAACAATGTCCGACGAACAAACATTGTTACCAATTAACAATTGTCTGCTGGTCTTTGCCTTGTGAGCAGAGTAAAAACAGTGTCATACAACCTCATCTAGTACCAATGTTTGTTGCCAGATCTACTTCCAGCGTTTCAACGCTTATGACGTCATCCTTCTTCGCCTCTGATATGGTAACAATGTTTGTCCGTCGCCCATTGTTCGACCGTTTGGACGCACCTTTTCAGTGAACAGCATGCTAAAGGAACCTTCCCAGAGCAAGGGCCTGTCAACAATGTTTACAGCTCAACGAATTCCTCGATGCGATTTGCGCTCATGCTTCTTGCTCCGCAAGTGAGGAAGAAAGTGAAACGCGATGACGACGCAAGTCACGAACAGAGAGAAAGTCTTTAGATACCTTCTGCGCCAGGTCTTGACTTTCAAACCGTTATCTATCACAGACTCATGAATGAAATTAAAATAGAACTGAAAATCGGTTATTGAAAAGTCTTAAAGGCTTTCGTTATCTTAGTCAACAAATTACTCCTACCAGTGATTTATAGATTAAAGCCTAAATCAGACAGAATGCACGGGCTTTCTCTCTCTCTCTCTCTCTCTCTCTCTCTCTCTCTCTCTTCCCTCAAGATATACTATATCGTGAATACCATCGACCTTCCACGAACTATTCCAGGAATGTAATTAACAGGATTCTTAAAATACCTTACAACGCCCTTCCATGGACTTTTATTTTTGGTATCCGATTGACACTAATATCAGGAACTCTTTTTCTGTATACGTGCCTAAAAAATAAAAAAGAAATTGCATGGTAGTGAATATTTTCCTCTATAAACTGCTCATGCGTCTCTCTCTCTCTCTCTCTCTCTCTCTCTCTCAACATAATATATATAATACGCACACACACACACACACACACACACATATATATATATATATATATATATATATATATATATATATATATATATATATATATATATATATATCGTTCACAAATAAGATTAGCAGTTTCCTGTATAGGAGGTTGAAGGTTTATCAAACATCTCCGCTACGTACACTGTGCCTGTCACATCAATAAATCTAGCATATGCACTCACGCGCCACGTCGATATAATACCTTCCCATTTCGACACTTCTTCTGGCCCTGTCAACAACATAAAGAGATTGAGTGCCGAGTCCATTAAGTCACATTCTCCCCCATCACCAACCCTTTAAGGATTGCGTTCAATCCCGGGCAGGAGATTTGCAATTATCTAACATATTTCATTTAGGGTTTAAGTTACTGTCATTGTCCCCAAAGTTTGGTGAATTTTATATTGATAGAATACTTTTGTTCAATATTTAAATGAATTATTATATATATTTTTGGTAACTCGCCATTTTCTCTTGGGGAGAGGAATAACGTTAAGGGTAACTTTTATAGGGATGAGGTCGCTAGCCAAACTCCCTTTTCTATTAACCCCAGCAGACCTTGTGAGTCATATATAACTGGACGGAATCGCGGACGGAAGTGTGGAAATGATCCCTGAACCTAAAAAATGCGAACCAGTGCTGCACCGGTCAGCCACAGGGACTTGATACATTGGGTCGCCACACCCCCCTAAACTATATATATATGTGTGTGTGTGTGAGTGAGTGTACGTGTGTGTGTAGTATTTATTATCCACAATACATTGTTTCTGGTGAACAAGCGACCAGTACATTGTACACACACACACACAAATATATATATATATATATATATATATATATATATATATATATATATATATATATATATACACACACATATACATATTGCTTATAGTATATTTATATACATACAATATAACATGCATATACATATAAAATATACATACGTATAGCATATATGTATATATATGGATATAGATGCCCATTACACCTCTTCCTTCTAGAGTTGCCACCTCTATTCCTTCACCATCTTGACACCATTCCATCACTTTTGACTGACCACCAGATACCTAATGAACGACTCAGGTCAACAGAGCCTCACTTGACTCTGGCGTTTAGCCTTTTTCTGGAACCTAACACAAAACCCTTTGTTGATACCAGAGAGAGAGAGAGAGAGAGAGAGAGAGAGAGAGAGAGAGAGAGAGAGAGAGAGGGCATCATTTGTCACATTTTTATAATGGTTTCCTCTTGGCAGATGAGTTTCATGCAAAGATACCACATAGGAAAACTTGCAACTTGAAGCTGCAAGAGATTTTCTGTTTCCTTGTCTTTTAGTTCAATCGTGAAGGACGCGTATAAAATAATATCACTACATAATGGTTTCTTTATGGATCTCAGAACTGGTCGATACATCGTAGTCAGACTCACAGTAAAATAATGTGTATAGTATTCTAACCTTGACGCTTTACACAATATACGAAGATTATGGATTCCATAAACTTCTAAAAATCATTACAGCGGTTTGTTCATCTTTTCCTATTGCGAAGCGGAAACCATTTTCTCGTAGTTATACAAAAGATAAGAAAACAATGTAATGGGCTTTTTACGTATGCAGTCTTCTAAAAAATTACTCTGTCTATGAATAAAAAAAAGTGATAATGCTTTTAGCTTTTTATAACAATCAACCATCCATGATTTACGAAATATAATTACCCGTACAATATGATTAACATTATTTTATATTTTTCACAGTTATTGAAACATATTCCTACTTGTTTGAGATGTAGGCACAAGTGAATGCACCAATTTGTAGAATAATTACCAAATCCACCTTCTTCCCATCGTAACAACAATCCAACTGGCTGTAGCTAAACTGCTCAATTTGAGAGAGAGAAAAAATTGTGATTCCAGCCTTTTATCATCAGACAGTCTACTGAATGGACTCTGAAATCAGTATAACATGCATCCTTCCCAGTATACCTTTGGCTTAAAGAAAAACGAAAAGAAAGAAATAAGAAATAAACGCTTAATCTAATGAAATGCATTACATTATTCCCCAAGTTAAAGCTAATTTATGTAATTGCGTCTCGTTTATCACGACAGAACAGCATTTATATATATATATATATATATATATATATATATATATATATATATATATATATATATATATATATATATATATATATATATGTGTGTGTGTGTGTGTGTGTGTGTGTGTGTGTGTGTGTGTGTGTGTGTGTGTATGTGTGTGTGTGTTTTCTAATTGTGCTTCAAGGAATTCTTGGGGAAGGGGAGCAAACTACTTCAAATCTGACAAGTCAGAGTGAGGAAAAATAGGCTATTTTTCAATGAAGAACGTAAGTGGATATAGGCATCCTACTATTGTTAATGTGCGTGACAATTAGCCACCATAACTTGTCTATAGATAAGAATTTATTATGCATTCT
This sequence comes from Macrobrachium nipponense, assembly GCF_015104395.2. NCBI lineage: Eukaryota > Metazoa > Arthropoda > Malacostraca > Decapoda > Palaemonidae > Macrobrachium > Macrobrachium nipponense. The sequence continues at coordinate 68,155,058 of NC_087210.1, forward strand.
CTTTGCAACTCAAGTTCGTATACGAATTAAAGTGCTGACAGAGATATACACGTTCATAGCGATATTCCTTTTATTACTACTTCATAAATAATTCATTTATTCTGCATTTTATGCAAGATTCAAACATTTGCGTGTTAATTCAATTAAGAGTTAATTGAATGATAAATGAAAGGTATTTGTGCGTGAGTGGACAATAAAGCTTACGCAACAGGTAGTCAGTGCAACAGTCATTCAGACATGGGGTGGGATATTTGAAATCAAGTAACTAGATATCAACAACAGATTTAAAGTCATTCAGTAATTTGTTACGACTCCGAGTTCGAATCAGGGCGGCTCAGAAAACCTTATATGTACCAAACGGAATTGACAGATATGGTGCTTATCCTAATGCAGAAAGATTTCTTTGAATGTGTATACGAGATACACACACACATATGTATATATATATATATATATATATATATATATATATATATATATATATATATATATATATATATATATATATATATATACATATATATTATGTGTGTGTGTGTGTAATTATATATATGTATGTATATATATATCTACACACACCTTATATAAACAAACATCGAGCTACAATGTCCTTCAATCCCTAATTCACTCTACCTCGGAATTAATATTAATATATCTATATTATTATACTATAATATATACTTATATATATATATATCATATATATATATATAATATATATTAATTGTGTGTGTGTGTGTGTGTGTGTGTATGTGTGTGTGTATGTGTTTGTGCAGAGAGAGAAAGAGAGAGAGAGAGAGAGAGACTTTGGCCGAAAAACTTAGTCACATGATCGATTTTCCTTCGAAGGTAAAAAGTAGGCAAGATAAACGCCACAAACAGTCGAGAAAAGGTTGAAAAGCAACTGGAAAAAATATTGTAAAATATTGAAGTCATACAAAAAAAACCGTTCCCACACTCGCTCCCACACCCATACCCCTACTAAACCCTCTATACCCAAGAGAAACCCCTAATGTGCATTCGGCGAACGAAGGACAACGCTAACCGTCATAAATATTAGCATAAATGTGCCTGAGAAAGGCGTGAAGATAAGAGTCAACGATTATAAGGAAGAAAAAAAACTGACCAGGTTCTGGGTCACCTTCTCTCCGCAAACGGTTGTTACCGAAGTCACGAGGACTTGTCAACCTGTGTATTCGGAGTTCGTAAAATTTCGATTTTTTTTTTTTTTTTTTTTTTTTTTAAGCCCAGGAGATATCGCGGTGTACCGAGGTGAAAGGGCATGGTCCTACACAAGCGAGTGGAAGAAGAGGGCTGTTCTGCGACTCAATTATCGTTGTAGAATTATATAAGTTCTATGATTGGGAAGCCAAACTTCATCATCGTTTTCTATTTTCCATTTCAGTTCATGACCTTTTACCCAAATATAATAAGGTCAGGTGTTCCAAGGCTAATCTCACAGTCGAAAAACAAGTAGGGTGACTGGGAAAGTAGAACGTTTAAAAAAAAAAAAAAAAAAAAAAAAAAAAGACTAGAGAGAGAAGGATATTTTTATCAGTTTTAAATTTCATGATTTCAATACTGGAATTATAAAAATGGTAATTTTTACCAAGACAGGTTTTCCTTTTAATGCATTCAGTTTTGTTCGAAAAACTGTTTTCCTGAAGTGAAGTGAAGCATACAAACCACACGACAAAAATATGTCCGAGATCTAAAGATATGCAAAAGATCTTTTCTCTATTTTCTTGAGAAATTTGGTGAAATTGTGACTTTTAACATTTTCTCTCATCGTGAACCTTTCCCCCTCTTTCATTTAATTTTTCATTTTTAATTAGGTTAATGTTCGAAAGCTCTCGGAGTTTGGTGAGATAAAAAATAGATTGTATCACCAGATCAATTTGTTTCCTTTAAAGGATCATGTTCAATCATAGACGTTTTCCCAGAATCTAAAAAGAAAAGAAAAAAAAAGAGCTTTGGGGCAACTCGCCAGAAAAACACCCCTGTATTTTCAACAAGGGTCTCACGATATGCCATCATGGGAAGACAACGAAGACAACAGAAGGAGGAATAGAATTATCATAAACCAAAAGTAAATTTGACTTTGAAAAGCGTGAAAAGGTCATGGAAATGAAGTAACCACCACGAAAATGAGAATTCACTTAAAAAAAAATAATCAAGTCAACTTGATGCAAGTGCTGAGTTCTGCTACTTTGAACATGGGCATACCGACAGATTCACTGTGGAACAACTCAAAGAGTTGGTTTATAAAACAAAAATAATGATAATATGCAAACACGGAGGAGAAGGTTTAAGGTTAGCAGAAGTCATGGCTGGTTGAATAGGCTGTGGTCAATTTGGATGCCGGATACAATAAAAGCATCAAATATTCTCTTATAAAACTAAACTGGATTTTCCATGCAGAAAGGAAAACTTCACTGCAGGATTAAGTGTAAATTGTAAGAATAAGAACTGGAAAAATGCATATACGAAAATGGCAAAAAAGATGCAAAAAAAAAAAAGCTGCATAAAAAGAGGCAAGAGAAACGGAGGGGAAAGATGGCCCCCAAGATGATGTTTTTAGAATCTGCATCGAAACACAAACCAGTAAAGTCTTCCAAGCAGGTCAGGGTTTCCCATACATACTCAAGAGTTAAAGTCAGAATTATCTGGAAGTGCTGACACGTTTACTTCAAGTCGCTTCTCCTGACGTCCTCCAAGTTAATTAAAAGTG